>NW_007726385.1:19767-21628 GCF_000696425.1 Galeopterus variegatus | reverse complement strand
CGCGCTCCCAAGCAGCGCACTCTCCAGTGCGCCACCGGGCCAGACCTAGTGTGGCAGTTCTATCTGCAGTTGTGAAGAAACTCCATACTGTTATCCATAATGGCTGCACTAACTTACAGTCGCACCAACAGTGCAGAAGGTTCTCTTTTCTCTGCACTCTTGTCGACACGTCATTCTCTGTATTTTTGATAATAGCCCATCTGACTGGGGCAAGATGATATCTCATTGTGGTTTTGATTTGCATTTCCCTGATGATTAGTTATGTTGAGCATATTTTCATGTGTCTGTTAGCCATTTGCATGTTCCTTTGAGAAATGTCTGTTCAGCTCCTGTGCTGATTTTTTAATTGAATTATTTTTTTTATTGTTGAGTTGTTTGAGTTCTTTGTATATTCTGGATATTAATCCATTGTTGGATTGATAGTTTGCAAATAGTTTCTCCCATTCTGTAGGTTGTCGTTCATTCTGTTGATTGTTTCCTTTGCTGTGTGCAGAAGCTTTTTAGTTTGATATACTCCCATTTGTTTATTTTTCTTTTGTTCCCTGTGCTTCTGAAGCATTATTCATATAATCTTTGCCCAGTCCTGCATCCTGAAGCATTTCTCTTATGTTTTCCTCTAGGAGTTTTATAGTTTCAGGTCTTATATTTAAGTCTTTAGTCCACTCAGTTGATTTTGGTATGTGGCAAAAGGTATGTGTCTAGTTTCATTCTTCTCCATATGGATGTCCAGTTTTCCCAGCACCATTTACTGAAGAGACTGTCCTTTCCCCAGTNAAATCAGAAAGTATGATGCCTACAGCTTTACTTATTTATTTATTTTGCTCAGGGTTGTTTTGCTATTTTGGGCCTTTTGTTCCATATGAATGCGAGGATTGTTTTTTCTATTTCTGTGAAGAAAGTCATTGGTATTTTGAAGGATATTGCATTGAATCTGTAGATTGCTTTGGGTAGTATGGACATTTTCACACTGTTAATTCTTCCAATCCATGAACATGGAATGTCTTTCCATTTTTTGCTATCCTATTTAATTTCTTTCAGCAGTGATTTATAGTTCTCATTGTACAGAACTTTCACCTCCTTGGTTAAATTTATCCCTAGGAATTTTATATTTTTGGTAGTTGTTACAAATGAGCTTGCTTTCTTGATTTCATTTTCGGCTAGTTCATTGTTGGAGTATTAAAATGCTACTGATTTTTGTATATTGATTTTTGTATCCTGCAATGTTACTAAGTTCATTTATCAGCTCTAAGAGTTTTTTGGTAGAGTCTTTAGGGTTTTCTGTATGTAGGTCTTGTCATCTGCAACAGGGGCAATTTGACTTTGCCTTTTCCAATTAAGATGCCCTTTGTTTCTTTCTCTTGTCTGATTGCTCTAGTAATCTTGTTCCTGTTCTTAAAGGAAAGCTCTCAGCTTTTCCCATTCAGGATGATATTGGCAGTGGATTTGTTATATATGGCTTTTATTGTGTTGAGATACTTTCCTTCTATAGCTAATTTGTTGAGACTCTTTATCATGAAGGGATGTTGAATTTTGTCAAATGCTTTTTCTGCATCTATTGAGATGACGATATGGGTGTTGTCCTTGATTTTGTTGATGTGGTGGTATATCACATCTATTGATTTGTGTATGTTGAACCATCCTTGCATTCTGGGATGAATCTCACTTGATCATGATGTATATAATCTTTTTAATGTGCTACTATATTCTGTTTGCTAATATTTCTTTGAGGATTTTTGCATCTATGTTCATCAAGGATATTGACCTGTACTTTTCTTTTTTGGTTGTTGTATTTTTGTCTGATTTTGGTATCAGGGTGATGCTGGCCTCATAGAATGAGTTTGGAAGAATGGCCTCTGTTTCA
>NW_007726385.1:17566-18657 GCF_000696425.1 Galeopterus variegatus | reverse complement strand
GTACTTCTGTGAGAGAGGAGTCCATCTTTTTTCTTTTGCATGGGGTTATCTATTTGTCTTTATATCATTTGTTGAAAAAACTGTTCTTTCCCCATTGAATGGGCGTGGTCTTTGTGGAAAATTAATTGGCCATAGATATATGGGTCTGTTACTGGACACTCAACTATATTTTATTGGTATACCTATCTTTATGCCAGTACCACACTCTTTTGATTACTGTAGCTTTGTAGCAAGTTTTGAAATTGAGAGATGGTCCTTCAGTTTCATTCTTGTTCAAAATTGTTTTCACTATTTGAGGATCCTTATAATTCCATGTAAACTTGGAGATAAGCTTTTCTGTTTCTGCAGAAAAGACCATTCGAATTTTGACAGGGATTGCATTGAATCTATAGATCACTTTGGGTAATATTAATAATATTTAGTTTTCTATCTTAATAGTATTAAGTATTCCAGTCCACGAACATGAATGTCTTTCCATTTCTTTAGTTCTTTAATCTCTTTCATCAATGTTTTGTAGTTTTCAGTGTACAAATCTTTCACCTTCTTGGTTACATTTATTCCTAGATATTTTACTCTTTTGGATGCTATTGTAACTGGAATTGTTTTCTTAATTTCCTTTTCAGATTGTTCATTGTTAGCATATAGAAACATATATTACTTTTTTGTGTTGATCTTATACATTGCATCTTTCCTGAATTTGTTAGCTCTAGTAATTTTTTTGTGGATTCTTTGAGGTTTTCTATATACTGGATGTTGTCATCTGTAAATAGAGATAGCTTTACTTATTCCTTTCCAATTTGGATGTCTTTTATTTCTTTTTCTTGCTTAACTGCTCTAGCAAGAACTTCCATATAATGTTGAATTGGAGTGGTGAAAAAGGACATTCTTGTTCTTGTTCTTAGGGGGAAGCTTTTAGTCTTCTACCATTGAATATGATGTTAGTTGTGGGTTTTTCATAAATACTCTTTGTCATGTTGAAGAATTTCCCTTCAGTTCCTAGTTTTCTAAGGTTTTTTTTTTTTTGTAAAGATGACTGGTAAGGGGATCTCAACCCTTGGCTTGGTGTTGTCAAGCCAGTGAGCCAACCAGCC
>NW_007726385.1:15022-16838 GCF_000696425.1 Galeopterus variegatus | reverse complement strand
AATATTATCCTTACAGCCTGTAATTGATATTTTAAAATTATTCTGGGTTTGGGTTTTTTTTTTTGTATGGAGTCTTTGAAATCTGGTATATATTTTATACTTCATCATATCTCAGTTCTGATACTAAATTGTCAATTGTTGAAGTAAAATATAGTCCTGCCAAATCAGTAAAGTGGCTTTTAATGGAAAAAGTATTTTACACTCCTTCAGTTTTAAAACCTAAATTTCAATTAGTGAAAATTAAATTAAATTAAAAATTTGGGGTTTTGTCCCACTAGCCACATTTCAGGTGTTCAGTAGCCACATGTGACTACTATATGGGACAGTGCATGTCTAGCCAATGCACAAAATAAGCTGAGAGGATGCCTCTGAATTTATCTCTTATTCTCATCAGGTCAAGAATCTATTTCTTTCTTTAAAGAAAGATCATGCAAAGCCATTCCAGCCTTTCTCCTGTCCCGGTTAGCAGGGCTCCCCTGGTTCTGTCTCAGAGACCAAATTCATCGTCCATATTTCACTCTTCTCTTCTTCACTCAGTTCCTCTTTGTCTAACCATTTTCCTGCCTCCTGGCTTATCAGGCATATCTTGGAGAAGCCCTTCTTGGTCCACTAAGAATACGAGACAAATTCAGCTCCTACTTCTCCCAGGCATTTCAAATCAGTGCCTTGCTGTGTGGTTCTGGGTTCCTTACTCAACCTCTCTGGACTCTTTCCATTTCATTCTATTCTACTGCCAGATAATCTCCAGGCTGTTGGTAGCTTATACACCAAAGAGGAGTTATTTTAAGTGACCTGAAAATGCAGTAATTTGGCTGTATATCCTTAGTGGGATATTATCAGTTCTGGAAGATGGAAGTCTGAAATCAGAGTGTTGTCAGGGTTATGCTCCTGAGGGTGTAGGGAATAACCCTTCCTCCCTCTTCTAGCTTCTGCTGTTTTCTGGCAATCCTTGGCATTCTCCTTGGCTTGTAGATGTTTCACTCCAATTTCTACGTCCATTTTCACATGGTTTTCTCCCCTATGTCCTTCTATTCCTTCTTGAACCAGTTCTGACAGTTTGTGTTTCTAGGAATTTGGCTGTTTCACCCAGGGTACCTAATTTGTTGGTGTACAATTGTTCATACTATTATCTTAAAATCCTTTTTATTTCCACAAGGTTGGTAGTAGTGTCTCCACTTTCATTTGTGATTTTAGTTATGTGCAATTTATCTCTTTTTTTCTTAGTCTAGCTAAAGATTTGCCAATTTTGTTGATCTTTTTAAAGACCAATTTTTGATTTTGTTGTTTCCATTGTTTTTCTGTTCTCTATTTTATTTATATACCTAATCTAATCTTTTATCTTTATTGTTTCCTTCCTTCTTCTAGCTTTGGGTTTAAATTGCTCATCTTTTTCTAATTCTTTGAGGTATAAAGTTAGGGTGTTGATTTGAGATCTTTCTTTTTAAATATAAGTGTTTACAGCTATAAATTTACCTTTAAATATTGCTTTTGCTACATGATGTTAAATCTTTGCCTGTTACCAGGAAAGTTTAGTCAATTCATATTTATTATTATTACCTAAATACATGGATTTATGGCTACATATTATTTTTCATTTATCTTTTTTCTGTTATCTAAAACTTGCTCTTTTTTGAACTGTAATAGATGAGGATTTTCCCATTCATTTCTGTTTTTCACTTTGTTGGTCTGGAATTTATACCTTCTGTTTTTATTCTCTCAGTGACCACTCTGAAATTTATCATATGCATTCTGATGTTAACCAATACTTTTTCTCTATCTTACCTGTAACAAAAGTTTTAAAGTTATCTTGCTCCCT
>NW_007726385.1:13252-14348 GCF_000696425.1 Galeopterus variegatus | reverse complement strand
TTAACCAATACTTTTTCTCTATCTTACCTGTAACAAAAGTTTTAAAGTTATCTTGCTCCCTTTGTACATGGAAAATTACATATGTACACATAAGTAAGAAACAGTATCATGAACCCTCATGTACCAATTATTTGGCTCCAACAGTTATCAATATTTCACCAAACTTGTTTCATCTACTTTCTTATTTTTTACTTTTCTTTATTTTCTGCTAGATTATTTTAAAGTAAATCTCAAACATCTGTATCATTTCACCTATAAATACTTCACTATGCATCTTTAACTCATAAGGACATTTTGTTTTGACATAACCACTTTCTCATCATTATATTATTTCTTACTTTTATTTAAGTTCATATTCAAATTTCTCTGTTTCAAAAATCATCTTTTCATTTTTTTTTTCAGATCAGGATCTAATGGCCATGCACCGTATTTTATTACTGTCTCAAATCTCTTTTCTTCTATATGGAAATTCCTCCTTTTGTTTTCCTGCCATCCATTTATTGGATGAATCTAGTCATTTTGGGGGTAGAATGTCTTCTATTCTAGATTTAGCTGATTGCTTCATTGTGATAGCTTTTAACTTGTTCTTCCATCCACTATATTTTCTATTAACTGATATTTATGTCTAGGTAATTTACTTCAGGTTTATTTATTTGGGAAAAAACACTTCACAAGTGATGCTATGTACTTCCTATTTCTTAATAATGTCTGGTTGTCTCACTTTTTCAAATGATAACTTTCACAAATGGGTCAGGTGGTGTCAGCCTAATTCCCCCCCTTATTGAGTTCCCCATTCACCTTTTGCTTAAAGGGTTATCATCTACTGATGACCACTGGCTACATCCATAGTGTCATTAAGGATTGCAAAATAGTGGTTTTCTACTATTTCTTCTGCATTTATTAGCTGAAATTCTTCTATAAGAAACTTCTCCTCATGCACTATTTGGTTACTGTGAAATTGACACATCTTAGTGCAAAAGGAACACCTTCAAGTTGGCTTCTGTGTCCTCTGACACAATCCCAGCAGTCTGTGATAGCTTTCTTTCTATCTAATACAAGGTATTTTATTTTATTTATTTATTTTTTTCCTTTTTCC
>NW_007726385.1:11531-12683 GCF_000696425.1 Galeopterus variegatus | reverse complement strand
CTAACTTTATACCTTAAAGAATTAGAAAAAGAAGAGCAATCTAAACCCAAAGCTGGCAGAAAGAAGGAAACAAGGAGTATTCATTGCTAGTGGGTTTTCATGCCCCCTGGGACTTTTCAGTGTACAGATTAGGAAGAATTACATTCCAGACGAAGAGAGTTATGAGTTCATTCTTATATTTCCAATGCGAATTTACAATATTTTTACGAAAGGATTTTTACTCAACATATTTGATTTAATACTTGTGTGTGTTTTTTCTTTCACTGAAAAATCTTGTTTTTTAATGAGCTTATTCTACAATATACATATAAATGTTCCAAAATTAACAGTTTTCAAATTACTGCTAATGACAAGACGCTAAATGTAGTTTGAGATTTCTACATGGTTCTTTTTGTTCTTAGATTATTTCCTGCTAAGGACATACAGTCAAAAATATTTTGTTTTAAAGTCACATGAAATAATCTTTTTTGATGTGTCTATGCTACCAACCCAATATATTTTCGGTTAGCTTGCTTAAGGGATCCTTTTATTCTGTTTGGATTTATCTTTATTTCATATTTATCAAAAGCTTTACTTTATTCCAAAATAAAAACTATGAAACAAGATATATTCACAGTTTTCTTTCCATCTTCCTATGCCTTGTTCACTCCCTTTCCCTTCACATTTTACAGATTTTTGGTTTATTCTTACCTTGCATTGCTCCTTTTCTGAAGACACATAATCTCTCTTTAATAATTTATAACATATCTTCATCAACTTGACATATCGGATTTTGTATTATAACATCAGAGCTTCAGGCTATAAATCTAAATTATTCTCCCCAGTAGCATCATCTAAATCCAAAACCATTTAGAATCCTTACCTCCCCTTCCCCCTTAGAAGAACTTAAAAAAGACTACTGTACTTAAAAGTTTTGAATGCTGTAGGTTAGTACATGCAAATATTTAGGTTTGGTCTAAAATCTTCTAATTTTGGGGTCAAAATGCATATTTCACTTCATATGTGTTTGTATTTTAATTGCAGATAATCTTAATGTGGAACTTCCAATTTATTGAGGAGCTTTTGATAAAACCAAATATCTATTTACCCTAATGCTTAAAACGCAAATTCTAAAAGCATGTTAAGAAATATGGCCAAAATATATTCAAATAA
>NW_007726385.1:9975-11197 GCF_000696425.1 Galeopterus variegatus | reverse complement strand
ATGCTTAAAACGCAAATTCTAAAAGCATGTTAAGAAATATGGCCAAAATATATTCAAATAAGCTAAGATTAAATTAACAAAAATTATTGAATAAAAATATTGTGTCTTTGATTCTTCCCAAAAGTTCTAGTGGAAATTTTCTATATGTTTACATAATTTTTACTAAGACCAATTTGTGAAAAACAGTAGATGTTATAATTGTATCACATTCCATTGAAACATTTCACTTGTGATCCCATGATTATATAACATTTGAAGAAGGTTTTATCTATTTCGTTTTAGTTCAGAAATTCAGATTTTTGCACGGAATCAGGCTATGCTATGCCTTCAATTCCTAATTTTGCATTCTGTAGTAGCTGCACTTTACCTTATGGAAACTAACAAAATTACTAAGTTTTAAAATTACGATTAAATTTAAAATTTTGGCTTTCATTATACATTTCTTACAACTGTTTATGACTTAGAAGGCATTTGCTATAAAATCTCTAAAATTTGAAAAAATAACAAAATTCATATATGATTTATTTATTTATTTGCCTTTAGAAGAAAGGTAGTGGTTGGTCTGACTCCCATCTTTTTGTTTATTTTAGAACTTCAGGTTATGTTTTTAGGCACAATTTTAAAACAGCCACTTATTTTTTTCTTTGACTTTAAAGATCTTGATCTTAGCCTCAAGTCTGTTGCTTATTTATCATCTCCCCCAAAATTATTTGTTTAAAAAGCCTTTAAATTCATAAGATATTTAAGTTCATGCAAACCCACTTTAATAATTGTATTTTCAGAATACATTTATCTATATGATATTCAAACATTCCTCCCTCCATTTTGCACTTTTAACAAGAGAACTTCCAAATATTTAATCAAATATTTAAAATTGATCTTTGTAGTGTTTGTAAAAATTGATTTGATATTTTATTATTTTTTATCATTTGTTTGGAGGTGCCTGTTCAAACAGAAAATCATACTTGAGATCTTGAGATTGTCTTTCAAATTTTAATATGACAAGCTCTTTTCTTGAGGAAAAATTCTCTATCCATAAAATAATCTTAAATCAGAGTTGCTTCCAATCAAACACATTTGTCTATTTATTGTCTCTTGGTAGACTGGGACTCTTTATTGGAAATATGAGAAATCTCTCCCTATTTTTGGCTGAGTTTAACATGAGGAAAGAAATATTTATTTAGATTAATTTCTGATTTTTCAGGTGTTCTACTGTTAATAG
>NW_007726385.1:8774-9389 GCF_000696425.1 Galeopterus variegatus | reverse complement strand
AAAATTTGATATTCTATTTTTAAAATGTATCAATTCAAGATCCTATTTATTACTTACATTTAAATTCAGTTCACACTTTTTATTATTCTATTTATAAACTGAGCAAATTTTAACAAATTCTTGTTAGAGATTTAATTAATGCTTGGTTCTATGTACAAACTCAGCTAATTAAACCACTTTCATCTTTGAATCGCCTTTATAAATTTAGCATATTTAATTTCCTCCTCTACTATTTTAATTGCCTGACCACAATAGCGGCCTGTGATGTGAGACCACAAATCTCTCTCCCTCTTTTCTGTATCTCTGAGACAGGCTGATCTTCCCAGCACCTCTCTTCTTACCAAGGCTACAGCATTAGCTGTGGAGAAGCACCTTTTCTAACCTGCTCTTCCAGAGAACATTTTAAACAAACTGTTCCTACTCCTTCCTGGTTTCTGTAATCTCAGTGGGTGTCTCTCGCCCAACAGACCTTGTCATGCCCCCGGGCAATGGATCACCTGATAGAATATGAAAAAGAGTTACCATCCTTCTAGCTGCTTATCACCAGGGCTAATCTAATTCCTTATCTTTTTCTAACTCTTTCCACAATGCTTTGCGTACTAACCTTGACCATGG
>NW_007726385.1:2575-8592 GCF_000696425.1 Galeopterus variegatus | reverse complement strand
GGAAAACCAGGCCCTGTGAAGTACATATGCTTTTTAGTATATTCCACACGTCCCCCCCTTCACACCCTCTCTGTCTCTCTGTGAGTGGATGGGGCTCTTCTGTGATGATATTTTTTCCCCACTTAAAAAATTGAGATAGAAGATAGAATTCACATATCATAAAATTCACTCTTTTAAAGGGTACAATTAATTAAATGGTTTTAAGGATACTCACAGGGTGCAATCAATACCACAAATAATTTTAGGACATTTTTAACATGCCAAAAACAACCCCCCCCAAAAAAAAACAACCCCCAAAAACTACCCATTAGCAGTAGCAGTCACTCCCTATTTCCTCCAGTCCCCTCAGTTCTAGGCAGCCACTAATCTACTTTCTGTCTCTATGGATTTGCCTGTTCTGAGCATTTCATATAGATGGAATCATTTAATATGTGGCCTTTTGTGTTTGACTTTTTTCACTTAGCATAATGTTTCTAAGGATCATCCATATCGTGTCATTCATTCCTTCATTCCTTTTTTGGTCTCAGTAATATTCTATTGGATTTTATTAGTCTATATCTGTTGCTTATAACAGAATACCTGAAACTGGGTAATTTATAAAGAAAAGGGGTTTACTTGGCTCATGATTCTGGGACAGCTGCATGTGGCACTAGCCTTAGGCTGCTTCTACTCATGGCAGAGAGCGGCAGGGCAGCCCACAGGTACAAGCAGATCACATGGCAAGAGGAAGCAAGGCGGGCGGGGAGGTGACAGTTTCCTTTAAACTGCCAGCTCTCGTGGGAGCTAACAGAGCGAGAACTCACTCACTGCCCCCCCTGCCCCCCCAGAGGGCATTGATCTATTCATGAGGGATCTGTCCCCCACAACCCAAGNTCTTGGGTATATACCTAAGAGTGGAATACAGGATCCTATGGTAATTCTAAGTTTAACTTTTCGAGGAACTGCCAAACTGTCTTCCAAAGCAGCTGCACCATTGTTTACATTCCCACCAGCGATCTGTGAGCGCTGCACTGTCCCCACGTCCTCACCAACTCATTACTGTCTTTCTTTCACTCCAGTTATTCCAGTGGGTATGGAGTGTTGCCTCATTGCGGGTTCTGATGTGCATTTCCTTCATGATTAATGATGTTGAGCATTTTTTCGTGTGCTTATTGGCCATTTGTATATCTTCTTTTGACAAACGCCTTTTCCAGTCTTTTGTCCATTTTTAAATTGGGTTGTCTTTTTGCTGTTGAGTTGTAAGAGTTCTTTACATGCTCTGGATATTGACCCTTATCGAATACATGATTTGCAAGTATTTTCTCCCATTCTGGGGGTTGTCTTTGTTCTTGATAGTGTTCTTTGAAACACCAAAGTTTTAAATTTTGATGAAGCCCATTTTATTTATTTTTCTTTGATTGATTGTGTTTTCAGTGTCATATTTAAGAAACTATTGCCTAATCCTAGGTCATAAAAATGGACATCTATGTTTTCCTCTAAGAGGATTTTACACCTTTAACTCTTCCCCATCCTCTCTTTACCTTTCTTCTTCCCATTGCCTCTCTATCATCTTTTCCACCAACTTCTCTTCACTTTCCTTTACGTAATCTCTAAACTCAACCAAAACTTCCAGAAACTGACTTGCTGCTTCCCATAGTTTCTCCCACTTTTCACAATAGTTTGGTTCCAATGCTGTGGATTTGTTTCTAAGTGGTACACCCCCTTCCTGACCTTGGTTCCTTCTTTTCAGTTTATATAATGTAAGCATGACCCAGTAACATGCTTGCACTGTCTTGCCAACATCTGTGTTTGGCTCCTACAAAAGATCTTCGCTATCGCTGCTGTGTCCGGTGGTGTAAACCAACCCAAGCCAGTTTGCTCAAGCTAACTCTTGTTTTGGTAGATACTGGCTGTCTGTTAAAAGTTTGAGGAAGATAGGAGGTGCTATCTCCTATCCAAATTGCTTTCTCCACTCCAAATTCTGCCACATATATAGATGCTTAATAAACCAATAGTTATTAGCAAGGAAGCATAAAGCAGTTCTATATGCTAATGAAGCCTCGGTTCTCTGTCCTTTTAGGCTCCAGCCATCATCTTGCATAGAAGGTGCACTAAAGGTAGATGTAACAGCATATAATAGAATCCGAGGCACGGTTCTGTTACTCCTATGGCTGGCATCAGGCAAACAGCAATTGTCCACACCATGGCCTGGATATAGGATCTTTTAAGGCTCAAGTCTCAGGCAGCATTCCTAAGTGTGCAGCCTACAGGACTCACTAGACTTCTCCGTCCTGTTTACACAAGAGTGGGGAGTGTTGTTAAATAAATTGACATATCTTTAATTTAACCATTAGAACCTTTTACTAAGAGTCATCATGCTAATTAACATGTTGTTAATTTCAACAGTGAAAACTCATTTCTGACATTTAACTTACTAATTAGCAAGCCTGAGGTGTTGTTCTTGACATGGATAGTAGAGTGGAATCTGCCTCTGACATCTGCCTTCTAATATCAAGCCAATGGACCACCCTTATGGTCTGGGATACACTGTCTGTGATGTGAAATTATTGAAAGTGATCACGTAAACTGTAATAAGCATTTTTTAGAAGTTCTATAATGAGAGTGTGTTGGTGGTAAACTCAGTTTTTTTTTCTAAAAGTGTCCTGTCTTGCCCCTGTTCTTGCCAGACCGGTTCCCGCTCACTGGCTGAGCGAGGTGTGGGAGCAACGCCGAGGATTGCGATCCCGTTGCCGGTCCCGGTCCGGTACGGGCGCGACACTGAGGGTTGTGATCCGTTGCCAGACACGAAAAAAGACAAAAAGGAAAAAAAAAAATAAAAGAAGTTCTACAATGAGAGTGTGTTGGTGGTAAACTCAGTTTTTTTTCTGAAAGTGTCCTGTCTTGCCCCTGTTCTTGCAAGATAGTTTCACTGGAAATACAAGTCTGGGTTGACATCCCCGCCACCCCCCGTCATTTTGCAGGTAGCTATGGCTTTGGTTTGCTGTTGACCCATCCTCATTCCTTGGAAGGTGATCTGTTTCTTTCTACTTTGGCTTTAAAGGCTTCTCTAGCCTTCGTTGCTGTACGGAGCCTCTGGCAAGCACAAATGAGATGTGAAGTACCATCTGATGGCTCAAAGTGAAGCTTCAGTTTGTACATATATGATTTCCACAGATAAAGATCAAGCAAAGAAGTCACAATCAGAGATTTCTAAGAGCACAAGAAGTTAAACCAGCCTAAGTGAGAGTTGGAGGGAAGAGCAACAGCAAAACCATTTAGATCCCCAAGGACTCATATACTGGAGTTGATATATAATCTCAGATTAGGATTCTGTAAAGCATGCAAAGAAATAAAAGACATAATCACAAAAAATGAATGGGCAGCAAGACACTATCAGTAATGAACAGGTAGATTTGAAGAAATAAATAAATGAAACTGCTTAAAATGAAAAACATACTTACTGAAGTTAAACATTGACTGGATGGATTAAGCAGCAGATTAGCTATCACTGAAGAGAAAGTTAGTGAACTGAAAGTCATGTCTAATGGAAAAGCACGGAAAGACAAGGGAGTAAAAATATGAGAAAAAGGGCCGAGCCCGTGGTGCACTCGGGAGAGTGCGGCACTGGGAGTGCAGCAGCGCTCCCGCCGTGGGTTTGGATCCTATATAGGGATGACCAGTGCGCTCACAGCGCTCACTGGCTGACCGCAGTGCGGCCGGTCTCCAAAAGGACAAAAAAAAAAAAAAGAGAGAGAAAAAATTTAAGGGAGATGAAGGTATAATAGAAAGGACTATTTGGAGTCTCAAAAGGAAAGAACAGTGTGACAGAGACGTAAAATTTGAGGAGGTAACAGGAGTAAATTTTTCAGAGCCGATGAGGAAGAGATGAATCCACAGATTCAAGAAACATAACAGAAGTGTTTCCCATCTGGTTAGGAGACTGAGGAACAAAAATGAGACCGTTCATTTTGGTAGTGACAACGAGACAAACCAAATAGACTAAAAACCGTATTTTAAAACACAGACCTGGAAAACAGCCGTGGGTGTGAGGAAGTTGGATGAACCATATTACAGAGGGCGAGTCCTTCAGAGGCGAGTGGGCAGCTGCGGCAGCTTCCCCAGGAGGCAGGCAGCTGGCCAGATGTGGACAGGTTTCCATCGATCAGGGGATCCAAAAGCAAAGGAAACTAAAAAATATTTCATTTGTCACTTCTTCTTTGACCTAATAATTATTTATTATTATTATTATTTTTTTTTAAAGAGGACCAGTAAGGGGATCTTACCCCTTGACTTGGTGTTGTCAGCACCACGCTCTCCCAAGTGAGCAACCGGCCATCCCTGTATAGGGATCCGAACCTGTGGCTTTGGTGTTATCAGCACCGCACTCTCCCGAGTGAGCCACAGGCCGGCCTGACCTAAGAATTATTTAGAAGTGTGTTGTTTAATGTCCAGATTTGGATATTTTCTAAATATCTTCTTGTTATTGATTTTTAATTTAATTCCATTTTAATAAGATAACATACTCCATGAGATTTCAGTCCTTTTAAATTTATTGAGATGTCTTATGTCTAGCTTGGTAATGCTCCATGTGCACTTGAAAAAAAGTATATTTTACAGTTTTTGGAAATGATGTTCTATAAATGTCACTTAGATTAAGTTGGTTGATAATGTCGTTCAAATCTGCCATATACTTATTGACATTTTGGCTTATTCTGTCAGTTACTGAAAATGGAGTGTTAAAATCTCCAATTATAATTATGTACTTTTTCTATTTTCTTTTTAGTTTTATCAACATTTGTGGAGGCAGCTAAAGCAATGTTTAAAGCAGAACTTATGGCTTTAAATGCTAACATTAGAAAAGGAAAAAGGTGTAAAATCGATGACCTAAAAGTCCATCTTATTTATATAGAAAAAGGGAAGCAAATTAAGCCCAAAATATGTAGAAGGGCAAATAAATAAATAAAGATAAGAATGGAAGTGAAATAAATTAAAAACAGACAGGCAATAGAGAAAGATCTACAAAGTTAAAGTTGGTTCTTTAACATGAACAATAGAACTTACAAACCAAAATACAGTACTGAAAAACAAGAAGCATGTAATTCCTTTTTTTTTTTTTCTTTTTGAAATAAAGATTTTGTTACTTTCAGGTCCTGGGCAGTACAGGGCATGACCAGGGGTTAAGGGAGTGTGTGAAGAGAGGGAGAGGGTATGTAGGTCAGTGTTAAAGTTCTTTGGAATTGTTCAGGAGGGTGTAGAATAAGATATTACTTAATTCTAGACTTTGTTAGTTATATGCGCATGGTAAAACATCAAAGGTTATCACTAAAAAGAAAAGAAGTTGAGTGTATAAATTACAGAGTACAGGAAATAGGAGATACAAACAGGAATAGAAAATAGGAAGGGAAGGGCCGAGCCCGTGGCGCACTCGGGAGAGTGCGGCACTGGGAGCGCGGCGGTGCCGCCGCCGCGGGTTCGGATCCTATATAGGGATGACCGGTGCGCTCACAGCACTCACTGGGGGGGGGGGGGGGCCCAGACAAAAAAAGAAAAAAAGAAAAACCAATTGGTTATAAAAAAAAAAAAAAAAAAAAAGCCAAGAAAGAAAAACAAAGAAGTATCAAAAAGAAAATACAAAGGAAAAAAAAAAATAAGATTGTAGAAATAAGTTCCAAAATAACAACAATTACAGAAGCAAGTGGACTAAACGCAACAAAGGACAGAGATTTTCAAAATGGATTACTGCCCCTTCATCCAGCTTTCTAAGAGAAATATTAAAAGGAAAAGAACACAGAAAGCTAAAAATAAAAAAGATGTGCCAAAAAACCTATTTTAATGATATTAACATCAGATAGAATAATCTATAAAGAAAAATCTTATTACAAATAGAAAAGGTATCTATATAATGATAAAACATTTAATTCAACATTTGCAGAGTGACGTTATCAAGATGGCAGAATAGACGATTCAAAGCATCTCACCCAGGCCGGCCCGTGGCTCACTCGGGAGAGTGCGGTGCTGATAACACCAAGGCCACGGGT
>NW_007726385.1:0-1952 GCF_000696425.1 Galeopterus variegatus | reverse complement strand
TACCGGTCATCTTTAAAAAAAAAAAAAAAAAAAAAGCATCTCACCCTTCCACAAGTGACCAATTTACAACAATTAAAAAGCAGACTGCCAACCTGGAACTGCTGGACCTGGGGAGGAGCAAGGGAAACCCATGGAGTTGTGAAAGGTGGAGAGGCAATGGTGACAGGGTGCAGGAATGGCACCTAATGTTCTGAGCCAGCCTGGTATGGAGGTGGGGACCAGCCTTTACACAAGCTGGAAAAAGCCATGGCACCTGTCACATAAATCTGCTTGGGGTCTGCAGGGGAAAGGAGGGCTTCAGAGTGCACCATACCAGCTTACAGGCCAAAAGCCCCTGGCAGGATTCCCCAGCCCACATAGGAGCAGACGTCTGCAACCGACTGAAGAGGAGAGGTGCCCAGAGGTGGGTGAGTTATCCCGAGGGACACATACACGACCTTCCTCATGGGAAGCAGTCAGAGTGCAGGGGAAAATCTACCCACCGGGGGAACAGCGTGTAGTGTGGGCAGTGGAAATTGGTCAGGGCAGTAGAACTGCAGGGTGCGTAATCTGCAGGAAAGACCCCCTCACAGGCTGGAATTCTACACAGCTCAGACCCAGAAGTGATTAACCATCCTCACTAAAAAGCCTTTCCCAGAGAATCAGCAGCAAATAGCAGTCTCCTCAGATGCCTAGGCATCAATGTAAAGACACAAAGATCAAGAAAGAACAGAGAAATATGTCACCACCAAATGAAACAAACAAAGCACCAGCAAGGGATGCAGAGGAGCAGCAGATCTATGAAATGTCTGACAGAGAATTCAGAATAACTCTCTTAAAGGATGTTCAGGGAGTCACAAGAAAAGATAGATAGAAGATTAAATGATATGTGGAAAATAATTCAGGGGCAGAATAAGAAACTTGACAAAGGAATAGGATCAACTAAAAAAAAAAAANAAGAATTCTCTATCCAGCAAAACTAACCTTCAGCTATGAAGGAGAAATAAAGTCTTTCCCAAACAAACAAAAACTAAGGGAATTCATTAACACTAGACCTGCATTACAAGAAATGCTAAAGGGAGTTCTTCAATCTGAAAAAAGACAACCTAAGGAGCAGCAAGAAAACATTTCAAGGTACATAACTCATTAGGTAAAGTAAGTTCACAGACAACCTCAGAATACTCCAATGTCATAAGGGTACTGAATAAACCACTTACATCCTTAGTATGAAGACTAAAGGACAAACCTAACAAGACACTAATATACACAACTGTAGAACAAATAGGCAATAGTAAAAGATGTAACTTGAAACAACAAATCCTCAAAAAGTGAGGTGAGGAGTGGGGAATGATGCCAAAGTGTAGAGTTGGCTTTGTTTTTTGTTTTTTGTTTTTTTTAGATATTGAAGTTAAATTGTTATTAGCCTAAAATAACTTATTATAACTATAACATGTTTTTTGTAAGCTTTGTAGTAAAAATAACACAAAAACTTAGAAGAGACACTAAAACCAGAAAAAAGGGGGAAAAAAGGATCACAAAAAGAACCTAGAAAAAAATAGCAAAATAAGAGTAATGAGACCCTGTGTATCAATAATAACCCTAAATGTAAACATATTAAATGCCCCAATTAAAAGAAACAGAGTGGCTGAATGGATTACAAAACAAGAACCAACAAACAATATGCTGCTCTCAAGAAACTCATTTCACCTATTAAGACACACACCAAGTGCAAGTGAAGGGACGGAAAAAGATGTTTCATGCTAATGGAAATCAAAGAAGAGCAGGAGTAGCTATATTTATATCAGGTAAAGTAGACTTTAAGCCGAGGAAAGAAAAAAAAAAGAAAGAAAAAGATAAGGAAGGTCATTATATAATGATAAAGGGATCAATTCAACAAGAAGATGTAGGGGCTGGCCCGGTGGCGCACTGCTGCAGTGCGCCACTTGGGAGCGCGGCGGCGCTCCCGCCGAGGG
>NW_007726384.1:767445-782217 GCF_000696425.1 Galeopterus variegatus | reverse complement strand
TCTCAGGATCGCGCTGTCTCCTGGCACGGCCGCTCCAGACCCGTCGCCATCTTAGAATCTGACCACAACATTGATTTTCAATACTTGTGTGCAATGTCTGATGGTTAGATCACTATAGCTAGCTTATTCATCATTACAATATGCAATCATTCTTTGTGTCCATTGACCAATTCCTCATTAGCCTCTTTTCCTACTCCCCACCCCTCCCCTTTTCCACCTGTAGTTTTCTAAAAGTTCAACATATTACTGTGATTGCTGTCTCTTTCTTTCTCTCTGTCTCTCTTTATTGTTCATTTGTTTATTCTTGGATTCATCTCATGGTTATGAGTGAGAACATGTGGTATTGTTTCACTTAGAATAACTTTCTTAAGGCTCATTCGTGTTGTTGCAAATGGTAGAATTTCATTCTTTTTTATGGCTGAGTAGTATTCCACTGTGTACATATACCACAATTTCCTTACCCAGTCATCCAGCGATGGACATTTAGGTTGGTTCCATCACCTGGCTATTGTAAATAGAGTTGCAATTTACATGGCAGTGCAGGTATCTCTTCGACCTGATGTTTTCCAATCCTCTGGATAAATCCCCAGTAGTGGGATTGCTGGATCATGTGGTAGTTCTATCTGTAGTTGTTTAAGGAAACACCATACTGTTCTCCATAATGGGTGTACTAATTTATAGTCACACCAACAGTGCAGAAGCGTTCCTCTTTCTCCACATCATCACCAGCATTGATTATTCTCTGTCATTTTTATAATAGTCAGTCTGATTGGGGTTCAGTGATATCTCAGTGTGGTTTTGATTTGCATTTCCTTCATGATTAGTAATGTTGAGCATTTTTTCATATACCTGTTGGCCATTCATATGTCTTCCTTTGAGAAATGTCTATTCAGCACCTTTGCCCATTTTTAAATTTGATTATTTGTTTTTTTTTGTTGTAAAGTTGTCAGAGCCCTTTGTATATTGTGGATAATAATTCTTGGATGCATAGTTTGCAAATATTTTTTCCCATTCTGTATGGTATCTTTTCATGCTGTCGATTGTTTTTTGCTATGCAGAAGTTTTTTAGTTTGATATAATCCCATTTGTTTATTTTTTCTTTTGTTGCCTGTGTTTTTGGGTTGTTATTCATAAAGTCTTTTCCCAGGCATAAATCCTGAAGCATTTCCCCTATGTTTTCTTCTAAGAGTTTTAAAGTTTCAGGCCTTATATTTAAGTGTCTAATCCATTTTGAGTTGATTTGGGCACATGGTGAGAGGTACAGATCAAGTTTCATTCTTTTACAAATGGATATCCAGTTTTCCTAGCACCATTTATTGAAGAGGTAGTCTTTCCCCTTAAGTATGTTCTTGGTGCCCTTGTCAAAGATCAGTTGGCTGTAAAAACATGGGTTGATTTCTGGGTTCTCTATTCTGTTCTATCAGTCCAGGTGTCTGGTTTTTTTTTGTTTTTGTTTTTGTTTTTATGCCAGTACCATGCTGTTTTTGTTACTACAGATATGGAATATAGTTTGAAGTCAGGAAGTGTAATGCCTCCAGCTTTATATTTTTAGTCAGGATTGCTTTGGCCATTCGGGGTCTTTTGTTGCTCTGTATGAATGTTAGGATTGCTTTTTCTATTTCTGTGAAGAATGTCATTGGTATTTTTATGGGGATTGCATTGAGTCTATTGATGGCTTTGGGTAGTATGGATATTTTTACTGCATTGATTCTTCCAATCCATGAACAAGGAATGTCTTTCCATCTTTTAGTGTCTTCTTTAATTTCTTTCAGAAGTGATTTGCAGTTCTCTTTGTAGAGATCTTTCACCTCTTTGGTTATATTTATTCCTAGGTGTTTTATTTTTTTGGTGACTATTGCAAATGGGTTTGCTTTCTTGATCTCTTTTTCTTTTAGTTTGTTGTTGGAGTATAAAAACACTACTGTGTTTTGTATTTTGATATTGTATCCTGTAACCTTACTGAATTCATTTATCAGCTCTAAGAGTTTTTTGGTACAGTCTCTTGTGTTTTCTATATATAGAATCATGTCATCTGCAAGCAGGGACTATTTGATTTCCTCTTTACCTGTTTGGATGCCCTTTATTTCTTTCTCTTGTCTAATTGCTCTGGCAAGTACTTCCAATACTATGTTAAATAGGAGTGGAGAGAGTGGGCATCCTTCTCTTGTTCCTGATCTTAAGGGGAAGGCTTTCTGCTTTTCCCTGTTCAGGATGATATTGGCAGTGGGTTTGTCATATATGGCTTTTAGTACGTTGAGATAACTTCCTTCTATACCTAATTTGTTGAAAGTCTTTATCATGAAGGACTGTTGAATTTTGTCAAATGCTTTTTCTGCATCTATTGAGATGATCATATTGTTAATGTTCACTATATTTTAATCTACGTGTTCTCCAATATTTTTAGCACACATATAAATCCTACAGATTCAATATTGATAAATTCTGGACTAGATAATTGTATTTTACCTTTCTAAAAGTACTTCTTATAGACCATTAAAATGGATGAGTACCTCATATGACTGTGTATAATGACCATATTTTTTGCTTTCTGAGAGAATGAAGTCCCAGCTTCAAAATCTGTCTGTTGTCTACAAATGTTAACACATATACAGGCATACATCATTTTGCTGTGCTTTGAAGATACTGCAATTTTTACAAATTGAAGGTTTGTGGTAACCCTGCATGGAGCAAGTCTATCAGTGCCATTTTTCCAACAAGTGCTCATTTTTGGTCTCTGTCACATTTTGGTAATTCTCACAATATTTCAAATATTTTTATTATTATTATATCCATTATTGTGATCCATGATCAATGATCTTTAATGTCACTATTCTAGTTGTTTTAGAAAGCCATGAACCACTCCCACATAAGACAGTGAAGTTAAGTGTTCAATGTTGTTTGTGTTCTGGCTGCTCCATTGACTTGACATTCTCCATCTCTCTCCCTCTCCTCAGGCCTTCCTATTCCTTGACACTGCACAAAGCTAGAATTAGGCCAGTTAGTAGCCCTATGATGGTCTCTAAGTGTTCAAGTGAAAGGAAGAATTACATGTTTCTCATTTTAAATCAAAAGCTAAAAATCATTAAGCTTAGGGAGGAAGGCACGTTGAAAGCCAAGGTAGGCCAAAAGTTAGGCTTCTTGCACCAAATATTTAGCAAAGTTGTGAATGCAAAGGAAAAGCTCTTAAAGGAAGTTAAAAGTGCTACTCCAGGGAACACACAAATGATAAGTGAAACAGGCTGATTGCTGATATGGAGAAAGTGTTAGTGGCCTGGATAGAAGATCAAACCAGCCACAACATTCCCTTAAACCAAAGCCTAATGTAGAACATGATCCTTATTCTCTTCAATTCTGTGAAGACAGAGAAATGAGGAAGCGGCAGAAAGAAAGTTTGAAGCTAGGAGAGGTTGGTTCATGAAGTTTAAGGAAAGAAGCTGTCTCCATACATAAAAGTGCAAGGGGAAGCAGCAAGTGCTAGTGTAGAAGCTGTGGTCAGTTATTCAGAAGATCCAGCTAAGATCACTGATGAAGGTGGCTACACTAAACAACAGATTTTCAATGTACATGAAACAGCCTTGTATTGAAAGAAGATGCCCTTTAGGACTTTTATAGCTAGAAAAGAAAAGTCAGTGCCTGGCTTCAAGGCTTCAAAAGATAGACGAACTCTCTTGATAGTAGCTAATGTAGCTGGTGACTTTAACTTTAAGCCAGTACTCCTTTATCATTCCAAAATCCTAGGATTCTTAAGAATTATACTAAATCTATTCTGCCTGTGCTCTACAAGTGGAACAATAAAGTTTGGATAACAGCACATCTGTTTATAACATGGTTTACTGAATATTGTAAGCCCCCTGTTGAGGCCTATTTCTCAGAAAAAAAAAGATTCTTTTCAAAATATTGCTGCTCATTGACAATACACCTGGCCACCCAAGAGCTCTGATGGAAATGTGCAAGGAGATTAATGTTTTCATGTCTGGTAACACGACATCTATTCTGTAGCCCATGAATCAAGAAGTAATTTTAACTTTCATGTCTTATTATTTAAGAAATACATTTTGTAAGACTATAACTGCCATAAATAGTAATTCCTCTGATGGATCTGGGTGTGGTAATTTGAAAACCTTCTGAAAAGGATTCACCATTTTTGATGTCATTAAAAATATTCATGATTTATAGAAGAAAGTCAAAATATTAACATTAACAGGAATTTGGAAAAAGTTGATACCAACCTTCATGGATGGCTTTGAAGGGTTTAGAACTTCAGTGGAGGAAGTAACTACAGATATGGTAGAAATAACAAGAGAACTAGGATTAGAAGTGGAGCCTGCAGATATGACTGAATTGCTGCAATCTCGTGATAAAACTTTAACAGATGAAGAGTTGCTTCTTATGGATGAGTAAAGAAAGCAGGTTTTTAAGACCGAATTTACTACTGATGAAGATGATGTGATAATTGTTGAAATGACAACAGAGAATTTAGAATATTACACAAACCTAGTTGATAAAGCAGTGGTAGGGTTTGAGAGTACTGACTCCAATATTGGAAGTTCTACTGTGGGTAAAATGCTTTCAAACAGCATCACATGCTACAGATAAATATTTCATGAAAGGGAAAATCAATCGATGCAGCAAATTTCATTGTTGTCTTATTTTAGGAAATTGCCACAGGAACCCCAGCCTTCAGTGACTACATACTTGATTAGTCAACAGCCATCAACATTTTTTTTATTGTAACATAATTGATTATACATATTTTGGGGGTAAAGAACTGACTATCAGTATTTGTGTACAATACGTGATGATCAAATCAGGGTAGTTGGCATATTCATCATTAAAAAACACACTCATTCTTTGTGGTCATTAAACAATTTCTTTCTAACCCCCCTAATTACCCCTTTCCTCCCTGTAATAACAACAGTTCTGTTCTCTCCTTCTGAATGTCAAAAGTATGATTGTGTTTGTTGTTTCTCTGTTTCTTTCTTTATTTTTTAGCTCTGACATATGAGTGAGGACATGTGGTATTTCTCCTTCTGTGCCTGGATTGTTTCACTTAGCATAATTTTCTCCAAACCCATCCATGTTGCTGTGAATGGCAGAGTTTCATTATTTTTTTATGGCTGAGTAGTATTCCATTGTGTATATATACCACATTTTCTTCATCCAGTCATCGGTAGATGGACAGCTAGGTTGGTTCCATATCTTGGCTATTGTAAATAGCACTGTGATAAACATGGTAGTGCAGGTTTCCCTTCGACGTGATGATTTCCATTACTTTGGGTATGTGCCCAGAAATGGGAATGCTGGATCACATGGTAGTTCGATCTGTAGTTGTTTGAGAAACTTCATACTGTCTTCCATAATGGCCGTACAATTTTTCAGTCCCACCCACATTGTAGAAGAGTTCTCCTTTATCCACATACTTGTCAGCATTTGTCATTCTCTGTCTTTTTCATAATAGCCAGTCTAACTGGGGTGAGATGATATCTCAGTGTGGTTTTGATTTGCATTTCCCTGATGATTAGTGATGTTGAGCATTTTTTCATGTACCTGTTGGCCATTTGTACTGAGACAATACCCTCCACCAGCAAAAAGGTTACAACTCATTGTAGGCTCAGATGATCATTAGCATTTTTTAGTAATCGAGCATTTTTAAATTAAAGTGTGTACACTGGTTTTTCAGACATAATGCTATTGCACACTTAATAGACTATTGCATAGTGTAAATATAACTTTGATAAGCACCAGGAAACCAAGAAATTCATGTGACTTACTTTATTGTATTATTTGCTGTATTGTGATGGTCTTTAACTTAACCTGCATTATCTCTGTGGTATGTCTGTATTATGATTTTTAGTTCAAAAGGCATGTTATCAGTGATGACACTTTATGAATATTCAATGGTTGACTCATTTTAATATGCAGATGCTTCTTGACTTACAATGGGGTTATGTCCCAATAAACTCATAGTAGTTTGAAAATATCATTAGTCAAAAGTGCATTTAATACACTTAACCTACCAAAGATTATAGTTTAGCCTAGTTTACCTTAGACATGGTCAGAACATGTTTAGCCTACAGCTGGGCAAAATCACCTAACACAAAGCCCACCTTATAATAAGGTGTTGATTATGTAATGTAATTTATTGAATATTGTACTGAAAGTGAAAAGCAGAATGCCTGTATGGGTACTCAAAGTATGGTTTCTACTGAATGTGTGTTGCTTTCACACCATCACAAAGCTGAAAAATCATAAATTGAGCCATTGTAAGTCAGAGAGTTTTCATACGCTTATAAAAGGCAAAGACTATATTCTTAGATGGTATGTATTTATATATATATATACATGTGCAAATATATACATATATATTTGCAACCATATTGTGTTACTTACATTTATTTTTCACTTATCTGAAGTACTTCAAGAAGATAGGATTCCGAACAGAATCTCGTGTGTCTTTGCTACTTCCTTCTGATCTTTGTGAATCTGTATCTTTCTTGTCATTCAAATCTCAATGCAAAAACTACTTCTTTTAAATTTATTTCTGACCATCCAGAGTAAAACAGCCACACTCTTTAGCAATCTATTTTAATTCTCTGCATAACACATCACTATTTTATATATTTGCTTGCTTATTGTCTAGTTGTTTTTATTACCATATACTTTCTGTGAGATCCGAGCTCTTGTATGTCTTGATACCCGCTTCTGAGTAATCTAGTCATAAAAGAATCTTCTTTTGTAAATTTAACCTTAAATGTGTAATTTTCTCATACTTTGCTAGGTACTAGCCACTGTAATTGAGAAACTAAAAATATATAGCTTTTTAAATGTATATATATATATATACATATTTAATTGTAGGGCTAGGTGAAGATGACTGAATTTAAAAGTGTGGATTCCTTTACACGTTTTCCAAAAACTCAAGTTATGCAGACTTTCTTCAACTGACCTCCTTCTGACAGTTTAATCAGACACCTGCCAGTACATATTACAAAACTCTACTAAGATTTTTCAGAAATACTCTTTTAAAAGGTGCCATGACAACCCACAGACAACTTTTTGACACTGTCTCAGAATTTCAGTTTTCAGCTTCACAGACTCTGATAGATGGGTAAAATGTTGATAGTCCATTTATACAAAATAGTAATTTTTTTCTTTTACAGTTGATCTTTAACATAGTTGTAAAACCTATTAGGTTCTTCCATTAATGTACTTACCCTGTGAAACAGCTTGGTGGGAAGCACCAAAATGAAAATACTAAACCCAGCTTTGTCACTAACTCACTGTGTGACCTTCCCTAAATCAACTCACTTCTTGGTCTCAGTTTCCAGACCTCTAAGTTTCCTTTTATATCCAAATTTCTAGAAACACAAATTGTTGTTTTCTGACATAGCGACTTGCTTGATTTTTTACAATAAAAATATATGCCTCTCCTATCTCGCATTCCACAACTGGAATCTAGCTTTATTCCATATTTTTTCACCTACTGAGAGGTATAAACATTGCATGGTATCTGATACAGCATAGCATGTTTATAACAAATGCAAAGCAGCTACATATGGAAAATCATTTTCAAGAGGGCTGTGTTTCCAGTTTGAAATATTAGGCCCTGATTGTTTTTATTCATAATATTAATATCACATAAAGATAGGGTTATATTAGTCACTGTTAATTTCAAGGTCAGAATTAATTAATTTTAATCAGAACTGATTTTTTTTCACCATTGTCTCATGGTATTTTGTGCTTCTACTTTTCTGTTAATTTGTTTGCACATATTTCTGACTCTCATACTAGTTTAGAATCCCTGGAGGATAAAAATTGCCCATTGTTCATCTTTGGAGCACTCAACTCCTGGAATGTCCATTATACATAGTAAACTCTCAATAAATGTCTTAAATTGAATTCAATCAAGTTGAATTAACTGAGGTCATACATCTTTAAAAATTGGACTTCGCTTAATTTTTTTTTTATTTGCATTAGGGAACTTATTGATAAAACCATCACCAAAAACAGGATTAAGTAAATGTGCTCACTCTTCAAATTATGTTCAAATGCCACTAAATTCCATTCCTTTTTATTTTCTTTAGCTTCATAGCTTGAAGCTGTTTATTTTTTAAACATCCATAATATTTGTTTGATGCTTTTTACTACTATGACATAGATACATCAACTGTACTTCTACTTTTCTTAACATGTATATTTTGAGCTCAATAAAGTATCAGTAAATATTCTTATCTTGTCACTTCTAAGACATATATTTGATTCATTAGATATCTGATAATTTTCTACACTCTGAGTATTGGTAGACTTCAGAATTATATTTATCCTTTCAAAGACATGGTGTCAGAAGTATAGTTATTTGAAATGGGAAATCACCCTGTGGGTATAATATTTTAAGAGGAGGAACAAATGAGGAGAAAAAACCTCAAATTCCCATTTAAGTTGAAGCTGATATTTTTATGAACTTTATTATGTATGTCACAACCAACACATAACATAATTTTGGTCAACCTTATAATTGTCATATTCTTCATTTTTGCTTCATTAAACTCATCAGTTCCACTCTGTAAAGAAAGTTATATACTTAATTAGGAATGTGCCTTATCATTAGAAAACACTGAACAATCTGCCAGAATGTGCACATGTGGGTATTGGAATCACTATGCGGTGTGGTAATTTAATTTGTAAGGTTATATTTTCAAAGTGATACATAAATATATTCATTTTTACAAACTCAAGGTAACTCATTATATGTCACAGGTAAATTAAAAATACAGAGATATAACACAGTCTAAACTGTCCAAGATATGCAGGGTAGGCATTTGGTCCATTTTATGCACCTCATATGCTTGAAAAAGGTAATTGTGATTTTTTTTTTTACTTTATGATATGTATTCAAATATAGTAGATTAGATTTTGTTGTAAAATTCCACAGACAATTATTGATTATTTCACACAAAAAGCTACTATAGAGCAAGGCATTTGTTAAATGGAAAAGAATATGAGGGTACTTCAAAAAGTTTGTAGAAAAATAGTATTAAAAGATAACACAAATCTTTTCATGAACTTTTTGAAGTACCCTCATACAGACTATTGAGGCAAAAAGTTAACTTCCACCGATTTTTAAAATGTTGCTAAAAGCTACTTAATACAAAAAGCAAACAACCTGTTGAATAGGATTCCCAAGTGATGATTAAAAAGGTGATCTGTTTAGTAACACTAACATCTTGCATTGTCAGAACACTGTACAGTTTGCAAAGTACATTCTCATAGACTACCTCATTATCATTTGTTCTTCCGTGAGTTGTAAACAACGATTAATATTTCCATTTTACACAAAAAAGAAAATAAAGCTCACGGGGGTTAAGTTATTCATCTAATGTTACATATATAGTTAATGTGAGTTGTCTAGTGAAGCAATGTAAAAATTTCAAAATAGATAATCTTTGACTTTTGGCTCTGGCCAGTATGGGGATTGAATCCCAGACCTTGGTGTTATCAATACCATGCTCTAACCAACTGAGCTAACTGGGCAGCTTGTCTTTTTTTTAGGGGGGGGAGATAATCTTCTTAAAAAGTATAACGTCCTTTACACAGGCTTGACTAATGTAGATAAACCAAGTGCACTAACTGCTACTAAGGTTGATAGCAAGAGGACTAAGGCAAGACTGTAAAATAAGGTTAGCTCATTTTGTTTGTCCGTGTATAGCAGAAAATCATTTGCTAGAAAATTAGAGCCTTAAGGTTTTGTACCTGTGTGATTTAAGAAACCACCACCAAAATGAGATGTGTATTCACACAGACACACACACACACACATGCACACATGCACACACACACGCACACACAGGGACCTACTTTTCTCTGGAAATGAGTAAATATACTGGATGATATATGCTTTAAAAAAATTCTAAATTCATCCATGAGACAACAAAAAGTGGAATATTCAAAGTCTAAAAATTAATTAGAAGCAGAAAACTAAAACTGAAAAAACTGAAACTGAAATCTCGAGATACCTTCCGTATTAGATGAACTTGTGCTTCAGTTTTCATCAACTCACAGGGAAAGGGGTACAGAAAAAAATTCTAGGAACCACCTGAGATGTCAAGTGGCAGGAATAACTACATTTTCCCTAATAATTTATAACGACAAGCCTGCCCTCATATGGCTTTGCAGCCTACATTTTGCACACCTGGATGGTACAAAGCATATCATGTTTGTAGTTTAAAATTGTCACTGATTGGTAATGCTCTGAGGTGCCTGGCAGAATCAATCCCAAATTCTCTCTGAAAGGTTTAAAGGTTAAGAGACAAGGAGATTAGTTCAAAAATGACAGAGTTTTAGAAGAGGAAAAGAAGAATGTGGCAAGAGCAATTTTTAAAGAGATAATGACTGATTGTTTTTCAAAACTGATAAAAAACAATCATCTACATATTAAGGTAGCCCAGTGGATTCAAAGCATAATAATTAAAGAAAATATGCAATGCATTTGCAAGATTCAGACTATAGAAGAAAAATGTAAATTGTAAGGAAAAGTAAAATGAATAGAAGTCCTATATATTAAAAGAGACAAGAAATACAAACCAGTTGTAATGTATGGATGTTACTTGATGCTGATTCAAACAAATTGCTTAAGTTTTTCCATATGTTAAAGGCAATTTGAGAAATTCTTACAATGATTGTGTATTAAATCATGTTAAGAAATTATTTAAATTTGGAGATGTGAAAATATTATTATGGTTATATTGTTGTAAAAGAGTTCGTATCTCTTAAGATACTTTTTAATTTTGGGGGGGGAAACTGATAGTTGGAATTTGCTTCAAAATAATATGAGGATTGGAAAGTAGAGATGGTTGTAGGTCTAGATGAAACAGAATTAACCATGAGTTGATATATATTGAAGGAGGATGAAGTGCATACACGGGGATTAAACTGTTATCTCTACTTCGAATATATTAGGAAACCATAAAAACAAAAATAAAAATTTTAAAAATATAAAAAACTAGACAGAAGAGTGAAACTGCAGAACACACACATCCCACAAAGAAGAGGATCTTAAAAGAAGGCAGAAAAAAAAAATGGTTACCTTTAAATTGAAAAAGAAAAAAAAAAAAAAAAAAAAAAAATAGCCGACTTCTGAACACACACATCCCACAAAGAAGAGGATCTTAAAAGAAGGCAGAAAAAAAAAATGGTTACCTTTAAATTGAAAAAAAAAAAAAAAAAAAAAAAAAAAACATAGCTGACTTCTCAACAGCAAGCATGGAAGTCATAGATTGTAGAATAATATCATCAATGTGCTGAGAAAAAAATAGCTGTAAGCTAAATTTGCGTGTCCAATAAAACTCTTTCAAAAACAAGGTGAAATAAAGATCTTTGCAGAGAAATAAATAATAAAGAATTTGCTAACAAGAGACTATGTTGGAAATTCTTCTTATTTATTATTTTTATTATTATTATTGTTTTATGGTGGCTGGTAGGGATAAGGAAGGTCTATAGAAGATTCTGAGATGCTGTTAAGGCAGAAGAAAAATAATCCCAAATGGAATATTGTAACTGTGAGGACAAATCTATGTGAATTTTTAAAAAACTGACTCCATAGAATGAAAATTATTTTATTGTCCATGATTTTTTAAAGGGGACCAGAAAACAAAATATAATTAAGACACATAAGATCAAAATATATAAGTTGGTGAATTATCATAATTACAGACTGCTAAAATCTTGGTACTGACCAGGAGAGTAAGGGAATATGATATTTTTGTATTAATTTAAGTATAAATGTTAGAAATTCTAGGGTAACCATCAAAGAATAAAAGCAGAAAGCACAACTTTCAATCTAGTAAACAAAAAGGAAATGGAAAAAAATTATTCAAAAATAAAAGGAGAAAAAATAAAGAGTAATAGGAGAAAACATAGAAAATATAAAATATTATGATAGATATAAACCTAAATATATACATAGTTATAATAAATGTAAAAGAAATGAAAATCCTTACTAAAAGAAACAAACTTTCAGGCCAAACAATATTCAATTTATATGGGGCTCTTCAAAAACATAAAAATACAGAAATTTTTAAAGTAAATAGATGGAAAAAGAGCTACACAAGGAGATCACTAATCTAAAGAAAATAAGTGCAACTACATTAATATTAGGGAAACTAAACATTAAAGGAATATATTATTAGGAATAAAAAAGGATCAATTTTTTTTTACTTATTATGCATATTTATGGAGCACAGAACTGACCATTAACACAATGCTATTGCATGTCCACTACCATGAACTGCAATTATTCCCTGTTTTCCCCACTCAATTTCCCCCCAACTCTCCTCCCCCTCCCTTCTTCTATGCCCAGCAACCCTAGGTCTGTTCTCTCATGCTGCAAGTCCAGAACACACCACTGTGGTCTTTGTTTCCTTCCTTCTTTCTCTCTTAGCTCCCACTAATGAGTGAGAACATGGGATATTTCTGTTTCAATGCCTGCCTTATTTGACTTAATGTAATTTTATCCAAGCTCATCCATGTTGCTGTGAACTGCAGAATTTTATTCTTTTTTATGTCTGAGTAATATTCCATTGTGTGTATATACCACATTTTCCTTATCCAGTTGTCTGTCGGTGGACAGTTGTGTTGGTTCCATATCATGGCTATTGTAAATAGAGCTGTGGCAAACATGGGAGTGCATGTTGATTTCCATTCCTTTGGGTATATACCCAGAAGTGGGATTGCTGGATCATATGGTAGATCGATCTATAGCTCTTTGAGAAGCCTTCATACTGTTTTCCATAGTGGCTTTACTAATTTACAGTCCCACCAACAGTGTAAAAGAGTACTTTTTTGCATTTTTGCCAGTATTTGATATTTTCTGTTTTTTAATTATAGCCAGTATAACTGGAGCTAGATGATATTTCAATGTGGTTTTAATTTGCATTTCCTGGATGATTAGTGATGTTGAGCATTTCTTCAAGTACCTATTGGCCATTTGTATGTCTTCCTTTGAAAAACATCTATTCAGTTCCTGTGCCCATTTTTTAATTGGGCTATTTGTTTTTCTACCATGTAATTGCTTGAGTTCCTTGTATATTATGGATACTAATCCCTTGTCAGATGTAAAGTTTACAAATATTTGCTCCCATTCTGTAGGTTGTCTTTTCACTCTGATGATTGTTTCCTTTGCTATGCAGACAGAAGCTTTTAAATTTGCTATAATCCCATTTATTTACTTTTTCTTTTGTTGCTTGTGATTTGGGGGACTTATTCATAAAGTCTTTGCCCAGTCCTACTTCCTGAAGTGTTGTCCTTATGGTTTTTTTTTTTTTTTCAGTAGTTTTATAGTTTCAGGTCTTATACTTAAGTCTTTAATATTTTTTGAGTTGATTTTGCTATATAGTGAGAGGTGCAGATCTAGCTTCATTCTTTCATTCTTCTGCATTGGATGTCCAATTTTCCCAGCACCATTTATTGAAGAGGCAGTCTTTCCCCCATTGTATGTTCTTGTTGCCTTTGTCAAAGATCAGTTGTCTATAAGTCTGTTGGCTGATATCTGGGTTCTGTATTCTGTTCCATTGGTCTGAGTGTCTATTTTTATGCCAGTACCATGTTGTTTTGGTTACTATAGTGTCGGGCCTTAAAAACTAATGCCACCTTAAGTGACATTACAAGTGGCGCCATTATGGGCCCACAAGGGCATATTAATGTGGCAGCCTAAGACTGCACCGGGAGGAAGTAGGGTGGGGCTGTCTGCGAGAACCTTGCCTTAGCCCTTATTGGCCAAATACATGCTTCTGCGCTCGTGAACACTGTGTGATTGCAATAGCTAGGCATTGAGACAGGATGCATGCTCTCATAACCTTTAAGCTGACTGGAGGATGTAAACCTCCCCTCCTTATTTGCCTTTAAAAGTAAGTGCTTGTGTGGTAATAAATGGAACTGCTTCGACAGAACCCCCGCCGCATCTGAGTGTCCTTTAACCAGGCTGGGTGGGGCTGGCGGTGTGCTCACCTCTCTTCATGGCTCTCTTCCCCATCTCCTTACAAAGGGGACTGGAGGGAAAGAGGAATCTGGGCCATTCGCTCGCCCACCAGAAGGAACGAGGCTAGGCTAGGGCTGTTCGGGTTGGCCGCCGGCAGTGGACCCGACAGAGTGGTGCCCCGTGTGAGGCGTTTTAAAGGCGAGCGAGTGTGGCCCCCGGCTGCTCGGTCCTGAAAGAAGGTCAACGAAGGGTGATCAACCAGCGGAGTGGCCCCCGCAACCACGGTAGTCACTGTGAAGTAATCTGCCTGCATGTTAGGGTGAGTACCATAACAGGGGGAAGTCCCTGCACTACTCTGCCCTGTGCTCCCTTTGTCCCTTCCTCGTGGGGCGACATGGGAGATGTGTGTGTGGAAAGAGTGCTGAGACAGCCTGCAAAGCTCTAAAGTACATGTTAAAAAGCAGAGGCCTAGAAATATCTGACTCCACAGCCACCAATGCCTGGCGTCATGTGGTGCAGGTGGCCCCTTGGGCACCTTCGTCCAACTTGTTCTCGTATGAGACTTGGGACCAGGTTCAGATCCTGGCCAGAAAGAACGAGATTAGTCACAGGCTAGACCCCCCCTTAGGGTTCTACCCAACCATCTCTGCCCTAAAGCTTTGCTTCCGTCCCGAGCATCAGGAAAGGGCAGAAAGGGATTGGGCGCAGTTTGATAAGGAGAGAAAAAAAAGAAACAAGTCTGCCAATGCAAGGCCCTGAGCAAAGTTTAGCCAAAGGAGAGAAAGCGGCACCTGAAGAAG
>NW_007726384.1:741543-766585 GCF_000696425.1 Galeopterus variegatus | reverse complement strand
CGGGTCAACAAGGACAAGGGCCTCTGCCACCGGGGAAGGTCCCCAGGAGCCAGCCAACCAAGCCTGGGAGGTCATACAAGCCACTTGGAGGTGTCTGTATCACATTTTTAAAAAAATCACTAACATCACTTTTTAAAGTTGTTTTACAGAATCGACGTGGACTAGACCTGTTCTTACAGCAAGGAGGATTATGCGCCGCCCTCAAAGAAAATTGCTGCTTCTATGCCGACCACTCTGGGGTGGTCAAGGATTCCCTAGCTAAGCTTAGAGAAGGGCTAGAAAAGTGCAAAAAAAGAGCAAGAAGCCAATAGTAATTGGTTCCAAAGCTGGCTTTCAAGTTCCCCATGGCTCACCACCCTGCTGCCCTCCCTGGCAGGCCCCCTAGCACCTTGGGGCCTTACGCCATTAGCCAGGTTGTGTCCCTTATAAGGTGCAACACCACTTCTCTCATAATGCTCACCCAGGTGGTAGAGGACGTGGTCCATAATGAAAGCCCTGACAGCCGTTGAGTCAATATGGCCCTTTAAGAGATCAATGCCAATCTCTAAGGCTCTGCCTCGCCCCCGCTTAGCTGGATAGTCAATGACGGGTAAGATTTCCAGAGGAAAACAACCTAAGACAGGCACAGCCACCAGAGGGAATGGAGGCGAGGCTGGGAAGGTTAGCTGCCTCCAGCTGCCTTATTAAAACAAAACGGGGCAGATGTTGGGCCTTAAAAACTAATGCCACCTTAAGTGACATTACGAGCAGCGCCATTATGGGCCCACAAGGGCATATTAATGTGGCAGCCTAAGATGGTGCCGGGAGGAAGTAGGGTGGGGGTGTCTTCAGGAACCTTGCCTTAGCCCTTATTGGCCAAATATGCACTTCCGCGCTCATGAACACTGCGTGGTTGCAATAGCTAGTCATTGAGACAGGATGCATGCTCTCGTAACCTTTAAGCTGACTGGAGGATGTAAACCTCCCCTCCCTATTTGCCTTTAAAAGAAAGTGCTTGTGTGGTAATAAACGGAACTGCTGGACAGAACCCCCGCCACGTCTGAGTGTCCTTTGACCAGGGCTGTGTGTGGCCGGCGGTGTGCTCACCTCTCTTCACGGCTCTCTTCCCTCATCTCCTTCCAAAGGGGACTGGAGGGAAAGAGGAATCCAGGCCATTTGCTTGCCCACTGAAAGGAACGGGGCTAGGGCTGTTCGGGTCGGCCGCCGGCAGCGGACCCGACAACTATAGCTTTGTAGTATAATTTGAAGTCAGGTAGTGTTATGCCTTCAGCTTTATTTTTATTTGGCTCAAGATTGCTTTTTCTATTTTGGGTCTTTCATTTTTCTTTATGAATGCTAGGATTGTTTATTCTATTTCTGTGAAGAATGTCATTTGTATTTTGATGGGGATTGCATTGACTCTGTGGGTTGTTTTGGGTAGTATGGACATTTACACCATGTTAATTCTTCACATCTTAAAGCATGAAATATCTTTCCACCTTTTTGTGTCTTCTTTAATTTCTTTCAGTAGTGATTCTTAGTTTTTGTAGAGATCTTTCACCTCCTTGGTTAAATTGATTCCTAGGCATTTTATTTTTCTAGTGACTGTTGTAAATAGGCTTACTTTCTTGATTTCTTTTTCTGCTATTTAATTATTGGAGAATAAAAATGCTACTGATCTTTGGGTGTTGATTTTGTATCCTCAAAGTCCACTCAAGTGTAATAGAAGAAGAGCTGATCTACCAGAAATCAATGTAGAGATACTAGAAATATGACAAAACTAGAAAATATGACACCATCAAAGAAGCATAGTAATTCTCAAGTAACAGACCCGACAGAACAGGAAAACTTTGAAATAACTGGAAAGGAACTCCTAGTAATAATCTTAAGGAAACTCAATTAGATAAGAGAAGACTGTAAGACAATACAGTGAAATGATAAAAAATATCCAGGATATGAAGGAGAAAATTTACAAAGAGATTAGTACCTTAAAAAAGAATGTAGCAAAATTCCTCAAACTGAAGGATTCATTCAATGAAATAAAAAACACAACCAAGAGCTTAAGCAGCAGATTAGAGCAAGCAGATGCAAGAATTTCTGATCTTGAAGATAATCTTTATGAAAAACCGAAGTGGACATAAAAAAAGAAAAAGGAATTTTAAAAAATGAAGAAAGTCTAAAAGAGCTAGCAGACAACCGTAAGCACACAAACATCTGAATCATGGGTGTTTCAGAAAGGAAGGTGAAAGGTGAAGGCATTGAAAATCTATTCAATGAAATAATAATGTAAAATTCCCAGGTACACAGAGAGAAATGGACCTTCAGATCCAAAAAGCTCAAAGATCCCCAAACAGATTCAATCCAAAAAGATACTCTCCCAGACATATTATAGTCAAGCTGGCATAGCTCAAAGACAAAGAGAGAACTGTAAAAGGATCAAATTATTAAACTCTAAAGTTTAATTCACAGAAAAAAGTATGATGAATCTAGATTCTAAGTTTATATACCCTATTGCACAGCATAAAACATAGACACAATGTCAAAAATAAAATAGACAAAACATAAAAAAAATAGACAAATACACTATCAATATGGTAGGTGATATTAATGCTTCTTTAAGCAAGGCATCATTAAAGTATGGCACACAGACCAAATTCAGTCTGCTACGTGCTGTTGTAAATAAATATTTATTGGGAAACAGCCATGTCTATTTATTTAAGTATTACCTATGAATGCTTCTGTACTATGATGACATAGATGAGTAGGTGTAAGAGAGACCTTCATCATGCTAAAATACCTATTGTCTGAACTTCTAGAGAAAAAAAAAATTGCCAACCTTGATTTAAAGAGCAGTTTTATCCTGTCAAAAAGCATCAGAAGAACACAGAAGATTTTTAAGATGAAATTAACATGATAAATTTAATAAATTTATATAAATGCAGGATACACTTTTTAAAAGATACACACACACACACACACACACACGGGGTACAAAGTTGACTTTCAATAATTGTGTACAATGTATGATGGTCTGATTAGGATAGTTAGCTTATTCATCATTACAATATGTAATCCTTCTTCATGTCTGTTAACCAATTTCGTTAAACCCCTCCTTTTTCCCCTCCCCTCCCATTCTCCACCTCTAGTAACCACAGTTCTTTTACCTCCTTCTAAAAGTTCAACATATTATTGTGATTGTTGTTTCTTTCTTTCTCTTTCTCTCTTTATCATTTATTTATTTATTTATTTATTTATGGATCTGTTTCCCACTTATGAGTGAAAACGCACAGTATTTCTCTTTCTGCACATGGGTTGCTTCACTTAGCATAATTTTCTCAAGGCTCAAGATAAACATTTTTTATGCACACAAAAACTAATTTCAGAACAGAAAACATATGGGGCCAGAAAGTTTGTGTAGACACATTTCAAAGGAATGACAAAAATAATATTTTCTGACAACATTGCATTATTTATAAATAAACAACTAAAATAATTCAAAAAGAATATCTATAAATACAGGTAACATTCAAACTATTAGAGTAAATTATGAATAACTTTATGTTTCAAATAATTTTATAAAATATGTCAGTTCTTAGAAAACCATATCATACCAAAACTGACTGAAAAAGAAACAGTAAGTTCCCCAAGTTATTGTCAGCAAAAAACGGTAAAGTAAAAACTTACAAAAATTCTCTCCTCCATATAATCAGCAAGAACACTGGTAAAAAATTGACAGAATCAACTTTTCCAAAACTCTCAAAATTATCCAAAGACTTGCAGCAATCTGGGGAATAAATATTTAAGAAAAACAGCTGAGTCTCAGTAAGAGCAGTGATATTTGTGGCATTTAACTTTCAGTGTTAACATTCCACTCCCTTAACTCTGTAGTATTCTTGAAAATCAACAACCTACAATCGTTAAAACCAGTAGCCTGGCAGCTTAAAAGAAGAAATAGAGGATATTAGAGCATCTTCAAAGCCACATTTTAAGCAAAATACTATTTTTGATATGTCTGATAGTTTTCTGGAAGATTCTATTCAAAAGGCTCTTATATTTGTCTTGATTCAGAGCTCAGCCGGTGCATGCAAACTTTTCCCCTTAATCGATTGTCAAAAACAATCAGAGACAATTTTTATACATCATGGTTGCCTGAGGCAGTGGGTAAGCATTGAGGAAACCAAGGTAATCAAAAAGCTTAAAAGGAACAGTGAGAACAAAAAATTTCCATTGTGGCTTTTGAAAATCTCTGATATATTTCAGGGATCCAGAAGGCCATACACATGTGTACAGTTGTGCACATGATAAGGACTATGTGCAGGCTCAGGATAAACTTGGAAAAGCCTTAAATTATCACCTCTGGCTAACACTGAGACTCTGTATAAGAAGGAAGTAAAGGCTAAGCCAGACATCTTAATTGCATTGTTAAAGATGTGCCCTCAACACACACACAGAGCCACTTCACAAAGAGAATACTAACTTGTACCAGAAATCTAAGGTTCTCTGCCTAATCATTAACTGACCACTAAGGTAACTGAACAGAGACTTCAATGGCCACACATAACAAAGAATACAGACCTTACAAAATTAGTTTTAAAAAGTTACTAAAGAAAAAGGAAAACCAAAAATGATAAAAAAAAAAAAAAACAGCAACAACAAAACCTGTGAAGGGTGGTAATTTGATTTCTATAATTGTCACACTAAACTGTTTAAAATGTCCCATTTTCAACCACAAATTATAAGAAATGCACAGAAATAATGTAGCATGGCCTGTACACAAGAAAAATAAATTCAATAGAAACTGTCACTGAGGACGTTCATAGGTTGGACTAACTAGAAATGGTTTAATTCAGCTATTTTAAGATGTTCAAAGAGCTAAAGAAAACAATGTCTAAAAAATTAAAGAAAAGTCTGAGAATGATGTCACATCAAATAGAGACTATCAATAAAGAAATAATATATATGGAAAACATAACCAAATAGAAATTCTACAGTTTATAACTATGATAACTGAAGTAAAAAACGAGAAGAAATAAACAGCATATTTGGGCAGACAGAAGAAATAATAAGTGGATGTGAAGATAGGTCAATTGAGATTTTTCCACTCTAAGGAATCAAAACTTTTTAAAAAAAGGAGAAAAAAGAACATATCACAGACCTATGGAGCATATTCAAAGCACTGGAGAAAAAGCCAGTCAACAAAGAATTATATATCCAGCAAACCATTTCTCAAAATTAAAGGAAAACTTATGTCATTTCTAGGCAAACAAAAATGGAGAATTCTTCACTAACAAACCTGTTCTTCAAAAAATACTAAAGGGGGAGGGAAGAAGACACAACAATTACAATTCCTTTAAGTTGACACGACAAGTGAACAGATATGAGGTATATTGGTGAAAATGCTTCTTTTCTTGTGATATCTTTGTATGACTTTGTTATCACAGTAATACTAGCCTCATAAAATGAACTGGGAAGTGAATTGGAGAGTTTGGAAAGAATTGATCATAAATCTTCTCCAAATGTTTTATAGAATTCACCAGTGAAATCTGAACATGGGCTTACATTCACATTCTAAATCCAATCATATTAATAACAAAACCAATTGAGCAAATACTTATGTGAAGGCAGAGATTATCAGATTTCATTAAAAAAAAAAAAAAAACAGACCCAACACTATGCTATCCAGAGATATAGTTTAAATACAAAGACACTGATTGAAAGTAAAAATATAAAAAAAGATATACAAAAATTTTAATAATAAAAAGCTCAAGTGAAAGCAGGGACTAAAACATACATTAGCACCTGCGTGATCACAGCAGCATTATTCACAATGGCCAAAAGGAGGAAGCACCAAGTGTCCACCCGTGTACAAATGGATACACAAAAGATGGTCTATACATATCATAGAAGGCCAAAAAGAGGAAGCAGCCCAAGTGTCCACCAGCATATGAATGGAGAGACAAAAGATGGTCTACACATATCGTAGAACACTACTGAGCTTTAAAAAGTAAGGGGAAAAACTAACAAATGCTAACACAAGAGTGAACCTTGAGACATTAAGCTACATGAAATAAGCCCATTACAAGAGGACAAACATGGTATGATTCCACTTGCTTGAGGTCCCTACGGTTTATGGAGACAGAAATTAGAAATTAGAATTGTGCCTGCCAGGGTATGGGGTAGAGGGGAGTAGGGATTTAGTGTGTGATGAGTACAGAATTTGGGGAAAATGAAAAAAATTCTGTAGATGGATGTTGGTGATGGTTGCAAATTAATGTGAATAAACTTCATACCACTAAACTGTAACCTTAAAAATGATTAAAGGGTCAAATTTTATGTTATGTATATTTTATTATAATAAAAAGTTTTTAACCCCCCCCCCAAAAAAAGAATACTAAAGGTATTGCCTTATATTAAAATGAAAGAACACTAGACAGTAATATAAATCCACATAAAGAAATAAAGAGCATCAGTAAAGGCAACTCCACAGGTAAATATAAAGGACAGTTGAAATGCATTTTTTTATTTTTAGCACTTTTCTTCTATCTGATTTAAAAGACAACTGCATAAGGCACTAATTATAAATCTGTACTGAGGTGCACACAGTATATAAGGATGTAATCTGTATGCCAATAGCAGTAAAAAGGAGGTGGGAGGAAATGGAGCTGAATCTTTTCTTCCCTCAAAATTCATATGTTAAAATTACAACCCCTGAGTTGATAGCATTAGGAGGATTATTGGGAAGTGGGGCCTTTGAGAGGTGATTAGGTCATGTGGGCAGAGACCTCATGAATAGGATTAGTATCCTTATAAAAAAGACCCCAGAGAGCTGCCCTGCGCCTTCCACCACGTGAGGAGAGAGTGAAAAGGTGCCATCAATGGAACTGGAAATGGGCCCTCATCGGACACTATCTGCTAGCAACTTGATACTGGAGTTTCCAGCTTCTGGAACTGTAATAAATTTCTGCTGTTTATAAGCCACCCAATTTATAGAATTATGTTATAGTAGCCCAAATGGACTAAGACATAAAATTTGTACTGAGAGTAGGGTGCTGCTGTAACAAATATCTGAAAATGTGAAAGTGGCTTTGGAACTGAGTAATGTGGCTGGAAGATTTTTGAGGTGCGTGCTAGAAAAAGTCTATATCATCATGAATGGACCATTGAGGGCAATTTTGGTGAGATCCCAGAAAGAAAAGAAGAGCTATAGAGAAAACCTCAGTCTTCTCAGAGAATATTTAAGTGGTCATGAACAGAATGTTGGCAGAAATATGGACAGTAAAGGCCACTCTGATGAGGTCTTAGACAGAAATGAAGAACATGTTATTGGAAACTGGACAAAAAGACATCCTTGATATAAAGAAGCAGAAAACTTGACTAAATTGTGTTTGTGTCCTAGTGTTTTGTGAAAGGTAGAACATGTGAAAAAAATTCTATAATTTATTGAGGAAATTTCTAAGCAAAGTGTTGAAAGTGTCAAAAGCTTGACTTCTCTTGCCTACCTCTAGTAAAATGCAAGGAAATAAATCATTTAAAGATGGAATTGTTAATCAAAAGGGAGGCAAAACTTAAAGATTTAGAAAATTATCAGCCTATCCATATTATAAAGAATGACAAATCATGTACAGAAGAGAACCCCAAAGGTGCGGCCAAACAACCATCTAATGAAAAGATTACCAACCTTCTAAACAAAATTTAAGACCTATTGTTCAAGATGATGGAAAAATGACCCCATAGGCAACTCAGAATTTATCAGGGCTGCCATCTCCATCACAGGCCTAGAGTGCAAAAGCTCCAAGTTTGGGGCCATCACATGGAGCCCCCATTATGTCAATGACTAGCAGAGCTGTGGGAGTGGAGCCACCTTCATGACCCCAGACTGGTAGAGCCACCTACATTTGATTCAAGTCTCAGGCAACAGGGGGTACATGAGTCAGGCACAGACCTGCCATCGAGGTGGGGTCACTGCAGAGAAGTGCTGAGGGAGTGGAGCCCAGGCACAAAGCTACCATGGATGCAGGACTACTGCTCCAGTGTGTCCAGAAGGCAGGACCCCCACTCTAGTGAGTATAGAAAGTGGAACCACTGCCCTAGTGGGCCTGGAGGGCAAAACATCAAGTCAGAAAAGATTATTCTCAAGCCTTAAGATCTAATGTTGTCTTTCCTGTTGTGTTTCATATTTACATGGGACATGTTATCCCTTTCTTCTTTCTTATTTTTCCATTTTTGAGTGGGAATCCTATCCTGTGCCTGTCCCACCATTATGTTTTGGAAGCACATAACTTGTTTGGTTTCACAGGCTCACAGCTGGAGGGAAAACTGCCTCAATAAATTACACCTTGAGTCTCATCTGTATCTAATTTAGATAATATTTAGATAAGATTATAGACTTAAGACTTTTAAGTTGATGCTGGAATGAGTTAAGATTTTCTGGACTATTGGGATGAAATGAATGTATTTGGTGTGTGAGAAGGACACATATTTTGGAGGGCCAGGGGTGGTCTAAATATTTGTGTCTTGCCAAAATTCATTGAAATAATAATCCCTAAGGTGATGGTATTAGGAGGTGGGGTCTTTGGAAGGTGATTAGTTCATGTGTATGGAGCACTAAAAAAGAGAATTAGTGCCCTTATGAAAGTTGCCCAAGAGAGACATCCTCATCCCTCCATGTATAAGGACACAGCAAGAAGACACTTTCTATGAACCAGAAAGCAGGCCCTCACCAGACACTGAATCTTCTGGCACCTTGATCTTGGATTTCCCATCCTCCAAAGTTATGAAAAATAAATTTCTGTTGGTTACAAGCCACTCAATGTATGGTATTTTGTTACAGCAGCCTGAAAAGACAAGACAGAGCTATAAAGGAGAAAATATTTTGTATGTAATTGAAACTAAGTTGGCATTAATTTGAACTAGATTGTTATTAATAAAAATGCTACTTATATTCTGCAAGACAGCCACATAATAAAACCCAGAAAACATAGTAAAAGAAACAACAAAAGAATTAAAATGTTAAATTGAAAATATCTATTTAATAAAAAGGAAATAATGCAGTAATAGTGAAAGAAAAAAGACATGAAGCACACAGATATCAAGAGGAAAACAGCAGATGTAAATCTTACCTTACTAGTAATTACATTGCAGGTAAATGGATTAGAAGCACCCCAATTAAAAAGCCTATATTGGCAGAATAAATAAAATAAATGTGATCCAACTATATGCCATCTACAACTAACACATGTTAGATTTAAAGACACAAATAGGTTGGCAGTCAAAAGATAGAATAAGATATGTCATAAAAAGAGATACCAAAAGAGAGTTGGAGCAGCTCCGCTGATACTAAACAACATCAACTTTATGACAAACGTTTTTAATGGAGACAAAGAAAACATTTTAAAATGGCAAGATTATCAATACAGCAAAAAAACAGAACACTGATAAACAAATATGGTAATAACAACAGAGACCTAAAATACATAAAACAAAATCTGAAAGAATGAAGAAAGAAATAGAAAAGTCAACAATAATAGTTGGAAATATTAATACCCCACTCTTTAATTTAAATTTAATTTTAATTGTATATACTTGTGGGGTACAGTGTGTTGTTTCAGTCCATACATATAGTGTACAATGATTCACTTAGGGTAGTTAACATATTTATCACCTGAACATTTATCTTTTCTTTGTAGTGATTATGGTCAAGATCTTCTTTTCTAGCTATTTAGAAATACTACATTATTAGTTCTAGTCAGCCTAGAACACCAGAACTTATTCTTATCTACCTGTAACTTTGTACCCAATAAGCCACCTCTTCCCCTCCTCCTCCCTTCCTTCTCTTAACCATTATTCTGCTCACTATATCTGCGAAAACCACTTTTTTTTTTTTTATTCCACATATGAGTGAAATTATGCAGTATTTGTCTTTCTGTGCCTGGCTTAGTTCACTTAACATGATGGTCTCTAGTTCCATCCATGTTGCTGCAAATAACAGGATTTCATTTTTTATGTAGCTTGAATAGTTTTCCATTGTGTTTATATACCACATTTTTTTGTCCATTAATATGCTGTTGGACATTTAGGTGATTGTGAATAGGTGCTGCAGTAAACATGGGAATGCAGAAATCTGTTCGATATCCTGATTTCATTTCCTTTAGGTATATACCCATTAGTAAGATTGCTGGGTCTTAAGGTAGATCTATTTTTAGATTTTTGAGGGATCAAAACCACAGTAAGATGTCTTACTCCAGTTAGAATGGCTGTTATCAAAAAGACAGAAAATACAAAATGCAGGCAACGATGTGGAGGAAAAGCAACTCTCATACATAGTTGGTGGGAATGTATATTAATACAGCCATTACAAAAAACAGTGTGGAATTTCCATTAGAAAACAAAAATCTCATTCTTTTATAATAGTTAGAACTAGACAGAAGGTCAACAATGAAATAGAAGACTTGACAACAATGTAAACCAATTAGTGCTAACATATCTGTAGAACACTCCCCCCCCCAAATAGAAGAATACGTATTCTTCTTCTAAAGTACAGTTGGAACATTATCCATGATAGATCATATGTTAGGCAATTAAACAAGCCTCTTTAAATTAAAAAGAATTGAAATCATAGAGTATGTCCTCTATCCAAAAAGAAATAAAATTGGAAATCAAGCTCAGAAGGAAATTTGTGAAATTCACAAATACATGGATATTACATAATCACTATGAAATAATAAGTCAAGATAGAAATCAAAATAGAAATTTGAAAGTACTTTGATTTGAATGAAAATGAAGACAAAATAACAAAACGTAGAATTCAGCTAAAGCAATACTTAGAGGGAATTTTATAGCTGTAAGTGCCATATTAAAAAAGAAGATTAAAAACTAAAGATACATTTCCAACTGATAAACTTAACAAATTAGAAAAATAATAGCCGACTAAATCCTAAGCAAGCAGAAAGGGTGGAATAACAAAGATTAGAGTAGAAATAAATTAAATATAAAATAGAGAAACAATGGAGAAAATGAACAAAACCAGAAATTGTTTCTTTAAAAATGATCAACATAATTAACAAACCTTAAGCTACACTTACCAAGAAAAATAGAGAGAACACACAAATTACCAAAATTAGAAATGTAAAAGGATCCATTACTCCCAAGCTTACAAAAAAAGGAATTACAGGATAATACTTGAACAAACTAGAATAGTTAGATGAAATGGACAAATTCCTAGAGACACCAATTACTAAAACTGACTCAAGAATAAATTCAAAACATAAATAGACCTATAACAAGTAAAAAGATTGAATTAGTACTTACAACCTTCTCACAAAGAAAAACCCAGGCGTAGATGGCTTCTCTGATAAATTCTAAATAACATTTAAAGAAGAAAACAGAGTAACCTGACAAACATTACTTGAGCCAGATGTTTAAGGTCACATCAACAGTGATATCATGCTGGCAGTGTATACCTGTGATAGGATGTGATGAAAATGTCACTTTACCTTTGGGGTCCTTCATCTCAAAACTCATAACCCCATTTTAATCATGGAAAAAACATCAGACAAATTTTATTTGAGGAACATTTTACAAAATACCTGAGCAGTACTCCTCAAAATTTTCAAGGTCATTAAAAACAAGGAAAGTCTGAGACTCTGTCACAGCCCGAAGGAGCCTAAGGAGACATAATGAGTAAATGTAATGTGGTACCCTGGATGGTATCCTAGAACAGAAAAAGGCCTTAGCTAAAAACTATGGATATCTGAATAAAGCATGGCGTTTAGTTAACAATAATATAACAATATTAGTTCATTGTTACCAATGTAACATACTAATGCACAATGTGAATAAAAGGAATAACTATGCAAATATATATGAAGATTCTCTGTACTATGTTCTCAATTATTCTGTAAAACTGAAATGGTTCTAAAAATATTATTGTAAAATTAAGCATTCCATTATGATTATAAAACAATACTCAACAAACTAGGAATATAATGATCACAATCTGATAGAGCTACTGTGCTAGTGTTATGGGCTGAATTGTGTCTCCCTAAAAATTCATATGGTTGAACCCCTAACAGCCAGTGACTGTATTTGGAGATAAAGCCTTTAAAGAGATGATTAAGTTAAAATGAGGTTATTAGGGTGAGTTCTAATAAAATCTGATGGGTGTCCTTTTAAGAAGAGGAAATTTGGACACACAAAGAGACACAAGGGAAACATACAGAGGAAAAACCATGGGAGTACTCAGAGGACAGGTGGCTACCTGCAAGCCAATGAGAGAGGTCTCAGGAGAAGCCAACCCCACTGACACCTTGATCTTGGACTTCCAGCCTTCAGAACTGTGAGAAATAAATTTTCGTCCTTTAAGCCATCTAGTCTGTGGTACTTTGTTATGGCAGCTCTAGCAAACTCATACAGGTAGCTACCAAAATGGCTACAGCAAACATCTCATTTACTGGTGAAACACTGAAAGCATTCCCTGTGATAAAGAACAAAGCCTCCATTGCCATCATCACTACTTTTATTTAGCATTTTACTATTGATTCAATTACATATTGAAAAATCCAGAAAAAAAAATTAATTAATGATTTTTATTTTTGTGTCTTAAATTCTTTACTACCTCAAAGTTATACAGTTATTCTCCTATATTTTTCTTAAAAATTCATAGTTTTATACATTACATTTTAATCTTTCATCTGCCTATAATTATTGTATGTGTTTATTGTTTGATAAAAGCTCCATTTCATTTTTTTTCCATAAGATGTACTCTACACAAACATAATAACATCTACAGTACATAAATATTTGTCAATATTTTTCTTTGAGTTTAAAAACCATGGTGAAGCACAATTTTATTTTTTACATTTTGTTACAAATAAGTATAGTAGCACCATTTACTGTTTTTTTCTCCCACTGTTCTGCTACGACAGGTGTGTTATGAAGCAAGTTTTCAAACATTTACTGTTCCGTTTCTAAGCTCCATTTCTGTTCATTTCATCAGTTTTTACATTGTACTTATTTACTATACCTCTATTATATATACACATATGTACAAATCTTTGTATTGTGTGTGTGTGTGTATATGTATGTAAAATTCTATGCCCATCTGTAAATCCACATGGGCAAAGAATTTTACGTATATACAATACAAATAATAAATTTTAGACTTGTCTTGTCAAGATATACAGAACAAAACAAAACAAAGAAATCTCAAAAGCAAAACAACAAGAAAACAAAAATAACAATCAAACAGACAAGAACCTCAAATGATTCTCTCTCTTAATTGGAATTGAATTAATACTACAGGTCACTTAGGGATAATCAATATCTTTACTATAGCAAGTCCTCTATTCCATAAAGATTGCAAATCTTTCAGTGTAGTAAGCCACCTTTAATGTCTTTCTATAAATCTTTATGGCTTTCTCCAGAAAGATTTTGCACATATTTTCCAAGATCTGTTTTCAAACACTTAATATTTTTGGTGATATTATAAATGTTATTTTTTTCAAGTTTTTATAATTTCTAATTATGTTGCATTGTTATAGAAATATATTATTTATGTGTCTCATTAAATTGCTAAACTATCTTATTAATTATAATAATTTACCTGTAGCAAGTGGATTGTTTTATATTTTCTTTATAGACAAATACACCTTCTTTGAAAATTTCATTTCTTCTTAAGACATATTTTAAATCAGTTTTTTTAAATATGCATTTGAACCTATAGTAAAATTCTAAACAATAGTAGTGATATGCATGTGGATATGGGTTGAGGCAAGAAGAGATAACACATTCTATGTGGAGAAAACTGAATAAGCCAAATCATGGGATTAAACCAAATTCACTACAACGTACCACAGGAAAGATCACAGTGACTACCCTAACAACTTGACTAGAACAGAGATGCTCAGGTAGCATTTGTTCAATAGGTGAAAAAGGAAGTTAATTTGATATGAAAGCCGTTTAGTTGAGTCATTATTTGGACTTTCTCTAGTAATACATTATTGATAAGCTATATATCAATGTCTCCTTAGTTTTCAGATACACTACGTATCTATATAAAATTTTAGATAAACTGCTTGAATAAAAAGAAAGCTTATTCTTAGAGGAATTTCCTTGAATAAAATGATGCATACATAGATTGTGTTGAAATAATTTTTCTTGCTTCCCTGCTTGCCCCATATAAAATCACTGTCATGATACAAAGCTCTCAGCAGTCTTATAACCGTGGCTTTTCAGCTAAAATTTATTCCCTGTTTAAGTTGCTCATTCTTTCAGTAAATTTCCATAGCTAACCTCTCATTCTGTGTCTTCCTATCAGCTTTTTAATATAACAAATCTGGTGCACACGTCACGAGTTATGTACCTAAGGTGTTTTTGCAGAACCATTGGCATTAACTTGGTCCAACACAAACCAGGCTAGGCTGGTCGAGCCCACAGACCTCTCTACTGAGCCTATGTGAAAGTCTGATTGGTGGCCTTTTGATGTTAGAGAGCCAAAGACTTCACCTCCAGATCCCGCTAATGTCACCATTTTTCTAAACATGCAGAGACATGCAGATGGTTTGCACCTGTGCAGATCTCTAGGGAATACCCTCAAACCTTTTAACCAATCACAATCCGCATGCCTCACACCACCCTTAACCACTTCCCCATAAATACACCTCCTTTCCTGCTGTGCACAAGATGAGTTTGAGATACAAATCTCCTGTCTTCTTACTTGGTCATTTTGCACATAAACCTTTTTCTCTGCTTCAAAGAATGGTGCTTCAGTATTTGGCTTTCTGTTGCACACAGGCAAATGAACTCCATTTGATTTTGTAACCGTCTGATTCTGGAAGTAAAAATTAGGTAAATGCACTTGGTTGTATCAAGTGCCTGTGAAAGGAACAGACAGAATGACTCAGGAAGTGTGGTTCTCAGAGTAAAAGAGGATTTCTATATTCTTCAATAATATGCATTAAAATAGATTTTTTCATATACAGTCATCCCTTGGTATTTGTGGTGGATGGGTTCCAGGACCACTCTCATGGATACCAAAATCCGAGGATGCTCAAGTTCGTGGTATAAAATGGTGTAGTATTTGCACATAACTTATGCACATATTCCCATATACTTTAAATCGTCTTTAGATTACTTATAATACCTAATACAATGTAAATGCTACATAAATAATTGTTACACTGCATTCTTTGTATTTTTGTTATTGTTGTATTTGTTTGTTTGTTTGTTTGTTTTTTACCTTTTTTAGTGTTTGCCCTAGAGTTTGCAATATGCCTGTTACTTTTATTGAAGTTTTTTTCTGAATATTTTTTATCAGTTGGTTGAATTATTGGGTGCAGGAACCATAGATACGGAGGGCTCGTTAAGGGAAATTTCAGGTCCCGCTGGCTAAATACAAGCTCTTGGTGTCTTGAACAAAGAATTGAACGAGACACGCCAGAGGTGAAGAGCAAAGATGAGTTTTGTTTAGCAAAGCGAGCATACTCTTCAGAGAGGATCGAGTGGGCTCAAGTGAGAGAGAGTGGCTCAAGGACACTGATGGTTACATTCCCAGCGGTTTTAAGTCCTCTTAGCTGGATTCGTGTCATTTGTTCATTGGTTGAGCCCTGAATGTAGTCTCTGTGTGAGTACCAACATGTCTATAAGAGAGAGAACCAACAAAGGATATTTTTTTGTAACAAAGATGCAAATGAGTGTTGCTAGAAACTTCTGAGAAGATAGCAATATTTAACTAAAATAAATAGATCAGATAAATGCTCCTCGGATTTTATATCCCCACATTCACATAATTCTTTGGTTAGCCTTTTGCAAATTAGCCTCAACTGTTTCCCAAGAGGTACCTGGAGTCTGGGAAGGGATCATAATTTAAATAATTTCTAATACAATATTCAAGAGTTTGTATTTTTTTTCTTTTTTTAGCAATTTAACCTTCTTTATGTCAGGCACTGTTCTAATCACTTGGGATACATAATTGTACAAAACAATAAAATCTCCTGCCCTCATGAAGCTTACATTCTATGCTGTAGAGAATGATTAAAATAGCAACAAACAAAATTAATGAGTAAATTTCGTATTATACTATAAGATGATAAATACTAAAACAATAAAAACAGGAAGAAAAAGAAACAGAGCGGGGTAAGAAGAATACTAAATGCTAGGGGTGAGGATGTGAGTTAGGTTGCACTTTTTAAGAGATTGAGTATGTGTTTCTTAGTGAGAAAGAAACATTTCAGTAAATACCCAAAGGAGATGAGTATGTTAGCCATTCAAATATCTAGAGAAAGTGTGCTCTAGGCTAAGAGAATTGATGCAAATACCTTAAGGTCAAAAGGTACCTGGCATATTTGAGGACCAGCAAGGAGGGCAGTGAGGCTAGAACAGATTCGTTGCTTTTTTTTAGAGAAACAAATTATTATCTTCTGACAAAAAGATGTCTCTTTGTGAGAAGGCAAGACTGAAGAGAATATCTTTTATAGAATTAAAATAGTCTAATTATAGTCTTAACCCTATCAGTGGTAAATGAGATAAAGTTTGCAGACTATTGGAAACAAGATGAGGTATTATATTCTATGCTACATATTAAAACTTTAAAAATACTACCATTCAAGAGATACAAAAAATTGCATTTGACAACACTGGACATAAATTTGTAATAATATTATCTTAGTAATATAGAATTAGAAAGGAATTTCCTTAATTTTTTAATGGCTATCTACAAAAATCCTGTAACATATACTACATGTAGTAATGAAATGGTGAAACCTTTTCTGTTTACATGGGGTAGAAGACAAGAATACATATTATTGTCATTTTAATTCAGCTTTGTTCTGGAGGATTTGACCAGTGCCATGTGAAAAGATGCCCAATACCAAATTCATGATCTCCCCATACCAAATCTGTCCTTTTCCTGTCTTACTTATTTCACTCAATTGTGGTGGCATCCTGTTGCTTAAGTCCAAAAGTTAGGAGTCATTGTTCATACCTCCATTTTCCTCACTCCTATACCCAACCCATCACAAAGTCTGATGGTTTTTACTTAAATAAACATGTCTCAAATCCACCCACTTTTCTACAACTCCCTGAACACCATTTTACTTTTAGTTATATTTCTCACCTAAACTAGCACAATAACATCTTAATTTGTCTAACAGCTAATTGCATTGATTCTTGACTCTTTTGCCAATGTGATTTGAAATGCAAATCAGATTGTAAATTGCTTTTCATTGCACTTAGGATAAATAAAAATCCTACATGGTTTAGCCTTTAGGTGTCTCTCCAGCCTCATCCTTTCTCCACCTTTCACTGTTGCACCCACATTGACCTTCCTTCATGCCATCTTACTCACATCTCCTTCCTGACCAAGCCTTTATACATCCTGTTCCATCTGCCTGAAAGGCTCTTCCTTCCTTTTTCATTAGTTAACTCCTACTGAACTTGTAAAAACTCACTTGTTCACGGAAACCTTCCCTGACCTTCTCTACTAAGTCAAATACCTAAAATAGGATCTCCTAGCACCATTTACATCCCCTGCAAAGAACCTATCACATATGTTATTTTAGATAAATTTGTATGAATGCTTAATTAATATCCATATCCCTTGTAGAATATATGCTCCATGAAAACAGGAACTCCATTTTATTTATCATTGTATCCTTTGCACCTAGTATAGTTCCTGACCCCTAATCAATACTTGAAAATATTTGTTGAACATATGGATAAATGAATACTTATAGAAGTTTTAACTATTCTAGACCATGGCCAGACCGTATGTTCCTTAAAAGCAGGAACAATGCAATTATCCCATTGACTTAGATTTTGCTTGGCGTATATTCCTTCTTAGAAAATAATTGCTGTTTTTAGAAAAATAAACCCATGGCCCATCTCACAATAATTGTGAATAATATTTTTTTAATTAGTCTTTAAATAGAAAATAAAGAGAAAAAAATGGTGAAGAAAAAAGAGAGTATTAGCAATGAAGGTATTACCAGGTAATTCACAGAGAATACAATAGTAAAGTGGAAGACAAGAATATTACTTAAAGGCCTATATTTAATAAACACACCAATTTTGATATTTGAAAAAATCTATTGAATACATTTTTATAAGCATCGCGGAGACTTCCTGTGAAGGGATAGTTAAAAGAGATCAATGGATGATTATTTTTGGTTCACAGGAAGTAGCCCTGAAAACTTCTGTGCTGTGAACCCTGTCAACGCCCCATCCTTAGCACTTACCATTTTTGTGCACACCAGCCAGATTTTTAACTGCTAGGAACAATGACTGTTTTTAAAGGCTTTCTCTGGCCTATGGAGACCACTTTGTCAATATGCAGGGCAAGACAGAAGTTCTGGAGAATTAACAGCCCCCAGGAGTAGCCCTTAATCAATGACTGGTGAGAGTTGGTGAACAAAAACCCTACCTCACCAAATTACTTGTCTGGAGAAACTCTGAAATTCTACACTGGTTCTCAGGGTTACCCTGCGCTATTAAGCGCCTGTAGCCATCATTATAACTTGCTTGAAAGTGCATGCTGTATTGACTTATTCACCTTCATTATCGTATTTCTCTACTTCCTTATCAGAGTTTCTGGGTATCCCCACTAAAGTAAATTACTTGCATTTGAATCCTTGTCTCAGGATCTTCTTTTGGAAGAATCCAAACTAAGATAATGTACTTGAAGTTATGTTGAAAAAGCTTATAAAAGACCAAGTTTCCAAACCCACTCCACCCCATCCAGAACAATATGGAAAAATGGATTTGAAACAAACAAACAAAAAACTGAAGATATCAGAGAATTCCCAAGGCAGGCAGGATTTGAGAATCCAATAGCTAATAGTTAACATTTTCTGGGACTACTTTTTCATTCATTTTTTCCTTTATCAAAATTTCACTGACTATATACTAAATTTTAGGTACTATGCCAAATACAGAGACTATAGCATTAAATAAGAAGCCTTTAAGGAGCTTAGAGTTAATTGAAAAGATAAATACACAAGCAAATAATTACATTAAATAATATTGGGTAGCAGTTATCTGCATGGGACTATGCGTACCTGACTCATGTGCTTCTGGGAAAGTGTTAAGGGAAGCTTCGATAGCAGTTATGTTTGAATAAAATTTTATGAACTGGGTGGAATTTTCCCAGGTGAACCAGCTATGGTGAAACTAATTTATGCAAAAGGAATAGCATGATTAAAGGAACAATGGTATGAGGTTTGGTATGACATAATTAAATATAAAATAAGTAAATATAAGGTTCTGTTAGATAATAGCAGGAAGCAGGAATTAAATAGTGACATGTTCTGGTGTCAGGCTAAGTAGATCGGATTTTAGATTATGGATAATAACAGCATTTTTATACTTGGACATGAATGACCTTCCTGCTTTCCCATTTTATTGGAGAGATAATATCAAGGTACTTCAAAAAGTTTGTGGAAAAATAGAAATAAAAGATAATATGAATCTCTCCCTGAATTTTTGAAGACTTTTGTAAAACACCTAGAGCTACAGTTTTTTATTAAAAGATATTTCTGAGCTTTATGACTGCAGTACATGACACCTTTCTGAAATTCTGCTAGATTTGTCTTAAAGTTGATATAGATTATTTAGCCCAGTAATTGATGTAAACTACATATAAGATTTGTTAAAACAGGATTCATTATTTTAAAAATGACATAAATAAGGAGTGAATGCCAAACAAAGCAAGTCTGTTTCATTGTGTGGAAAACACAGGTTAATCTTTGCTAAAATAACTGCTTAAATTACACAATTAAATGTATTAAAATTGTCTATGGATAGTATACAGAGCTTTGAATGCATCACACACCAACTGTTAGCAATATTTTAGAAGATTTTTTCCTAATGATCTTGGAGGAGATTGACATCCCTGGCTCATTGTAACACAAAGGAGCTTCTTTCAATTCAATATTCCCCAAATCTCTCTAGCTGGTGATATTCTGACCTACCTCAGGGGCTGTTAATTGAGCTAGATGTTGGTACATATTTTTTGATAGAGAAATTTTTAAAGTATAACAGTTGGATTGAAAGAAAATAAATGACATAACTGCATTTACTGACCCATCGTCTTTGCTGGGAAGCCTGACAGCAGCTACCAGACGGGCAATAAGGAGGTCACTGCCTGTAGGGTTGACAGACTGAGAGCAGTCTGCTTCCCTTGTTTACCCTGGAACAAGAGCATATATAATAAACCACATGCCTCAGGCTCACAGAATACAAAATCTGTTTTTCATAGCGGACTTGGACTTTTTTTATATGAGGGCTCAATTTCTAAACTCAAAACCGAGGAAGTTATATAGTAGCCCTAAAGTTTAAGAGCTGTTTATTTTCTATTTTAAATCTTTTTCTCATGGAATTCATGATTAGTTTTGTTTCCTCTAATATCTAAGACAAAATCAAAATAGTAGATATAATACAGATTGGTAAAAGCAATCGATACATTTCTAAATAGCATTTTTGGTTGATGAGAAGAGTAGAGAGTTCAGAGTTTCATTAAGTAAGCCAATAGAAACGCTAATTAGTTAATTAACTCTTTGAGGAATGGAACCGTTCAATAATGTCACCATTATTTGCAGTGTAATACGATGATTTTTAAATCTCTTCCATAACTTTGAAAGGGCTAATAAATGACAAGCCTCTGTTAATATTAACCTATAAACAAAGTTTTTTCTCTGTTCAGTACCACCCCCATATTTTTTATTTTATTCTGCTCTGAGGTTGATTATAAACAAAAGTACATTTGTAGAAAGCTGCATATAAAATGCGTAAGAATTATAGCCTATAATGGACATTAAATAATTCATATTTAGGGGATAATGCGAAGTAATTAAAACAAGGAGCAGCAATGGTAAAAAGGAGAAAATAGAAGGAAAAATATGTTGAAAGAGAAGGTAAAAATCTAAGACATATTTTCATTCCTAGAATTTCCTGCATGGTCTGCATCATTTTTACCCTCCAGCAGCGGGGTGACCTGCCCTGTTCTTCAATTGACCCTCTCATCCAATTCTAACTTTCACTTCATGACCCCTCCCCACTCCCCCTACCACCAACAATACCAGAAATGTGAGCAGAGACTGTGGAAAGGAGCTCTTAATAGTCAGAGAATGTGACTTTGAGTCTGGCATTATTTGGGAAACAGTAATTTTTTAAAATTTTACTTACTTTGCCCCTGACTTTCTCTGAAATGAGTAATAGTAAAGTCAAATCACAGATGACCAATCATTTGAAGTTTCACTGAGTAAGACTTTAGGGGATGTGTTATAAATATGCTTCTCATATAATACTATAGAAAGATTAATTAAAATTTGTGTTTCTTTTGAAACTAGCATATGAAAAAAAGAAAAGTTTGTCTCTTTTTCTTTCCAGAAGTAGCATATTAGTATGTTTCTCAAAATTAATGGGACGTTTTCTCTTTTCTGACTATTATGTTTATTAACCTAATGAAATGATAATATTTTTATTAATTAAATAAACATTTTAAAAAGTAGATATTTAGTGACGAAAATATACTCAGAAAATAATTAAATGAAACAATATTATTTAGTCTTCCTAAAAAAATATTCAGGTTGGGAGAGGGAGGGGTCAAGATTGCAGAGTAGTTGGTTCCTGGTGTCGCTCTTTCTCACAGAGCGACCAATTTGCAGCTTTTGAGGAGCAGCAAAGGAGGACCCAAGGTCTGTGCTGGAACGGACAACAGCCGCCCGCCATGGGACCCCAGTTCAGGTTGCTCCCCATTTCCTAAACATACTTTGGAGCTTTGGGTCCACACGCCCCAAACCTGCCAGCCAGAGAAAGCAGGCAGGGCCAGGGCAGGACTTCCAGCACAGGCTGTCCATCTCCATGAGTGACCTGGGAGACACAGGTTCCCAAGCCCCAAGCCAGAGGAGCCGGTGAAGGCTGATGGGGTGGGACTTTTGGCCCAGGCTGTCCGGTCTCTGTGAGCAATCAGAGTCTCCAGGTTCCAAAGGCCCAAGCCAGAGGAACTGGTGAATGCAGGCAGGGCAGGACTTCCAGCACAGACCATCCATCTCCATGAGTGACCTGATACGCATGGGCTTCCAAGCCGCAAGCCTGACAAGCTGGTGAAGGCAGGTGGGGCAGGACTTCTAGCTCAGGCTGCCTGTCTCCTGAGTGACTTGAGAGGCTCTGGACTCCCACATCACCCGACCAGCTGGTGAAGGCAGGTGGGGTGGTACTTCAAGTACAGGATAGTTTCTGCTGTCCAGAAGCAGCAGACCCTTCAGGATCCGAGCCAGACATCAGGGTGAAATGAGTGAACTGTGATACTTCTGGCCACAATGACCAAACACCAAAGGAAAGAAACCAGAAATATGAAAAATCAAGAAAGTACATCTCCACCAAATGGAATTAATAACTTACAAGTGCTAGATCCTATAGAACAGGAAGTCGTTGAAATAACAAACAGGGATTTTAGAATAACTATTCTAAGGAAACTAAATGAGACACAAGAAAACTCAGTGAAACAACAAAAGGAAATGAGAGAAAACATACAGGATCTGAAAGGAGAGATGTACAAAGAAATCAATGCCTTGAAAAAGAGTGTAACTGAGCTTCTGGAGCTGAAGGATTCATTCAAGAACATAAAAAAATACAACAGAGACTTTAACCAGCAGACTTGAACAAGCAGAAGAAAGAATTTCTGACCTCAAAGATAGGCTATTTAAATTACCAAAGGCACACCAGAAAAAAACAAAAAAGAATCAAAGAAAATGAAGAAAAGTTAAGAGAGACAACTGACAACCTTAAGTGCTCAAATATCCAAATCATGGGTATTCCAAAAGGGGAGAAAAAAGGAAATGGCAATGAAAATATACTTAATGAGATAACAGCAGAATACTTCCCAGGTATAGGGAAAGTCACAGATCCTCAGATTCAGGAAGCCCAAAGATCACCAAACGCATTCTACCCAAAAAGGTCCTCTCCAAGACATGTGATAATCAAACTGAGAAAAAGACCAGCCCTACAAGAAATTCTCAAGGAAGGACTGGGTTTGATACCACAAAAACAACCATCACTACCATGAATACACAAGAAAGAGCAATACCTACCAGCAAAACAATAATGCTAACAAAAGAGAGAAAAAATGTTTTATCTATCACCCCAAGAAACCAAATACAGAAGACAAACAGAAAATTTGAAAGAAAGGACCAAAAGATACTTAAGACATCTAAACAAAAATCAGAATAATTCTAGGAGTAAATCAACACTTTCACTAAAAACTCTGAATGTAAAGGGACTAAATTCCCCATTCAAAAGACATAGACTGACTGACTGGATGAAAAGGATGGACCCAACAATGTGCTGTCTCCAAGAGAATCACTTGACCTGTAAAGACACACATAGACAAAGACTGAAAGGATGGAAAAACATGTAACATGCAAGTAGAAACGAAAAACAAGCTGGAGTAGCTACTCATATCAGATAAAAAAGACTTTAAGGCAAAAACCATTAAAAGAAATGAAGATGGCCAGTATATAATGATAACAGGATCTATCCATAAAGAAGACATCACAAACACAAATATATATGCACCTAATGTCGAAGCAGCCAGATTTACAAAGCAAACACTATTAGATTGAAAGAAAGAAATAGACACTAACACCATAATAGTGTAGGACCTGAACACCCCACTCTCATCAGTGGACAGATCAAAAATCAACAGAGAAAAACAAGATCTAAACAATACTTTAGACCAATTGGATTTGGCAGATATCTACAGAACATTCTACCCAACAACCTCAGAATATTCATTCTTCTCATCAGCACATGGAACATTCTCCAGGATAGACCACATGTTAGGTCACAAAGCAAGTCTTAACAAACTCTAAGAAACTGGAATAATTCCATGTATTTTTTCTGATCACAATGGATTAAAATTAGAAATCAATAATAAACAAAATTATGAAAATTATACAAACTCATGGAAATTAAGCAACATTCTACTTAATGGCATATGGGTCCAAGAAGAAACTAAACAGGAAATCAAAAAATTTCTTGAAACCAATGTGAATAACAACACATCATACAAAACCTGTGGGGTACTGCAAAAGCAGTTTTAAGGGGTAAATGTATTGCATTAAATGCTTACTTCAGAAGAATGGAAAGATGGCAAATAAATAACCTAACGCTTCACTTTAAAGATCTAGAAAAACAAGAACAATACAAACTTAAAGTTAGTAGTCAGAAAGAAATAATTAAGATTAGAGCAGAACTAAATGAAATAGAAACAAGAAAAACATTACAAAAGATCAATGAAACAAAACGTCAATTCTTTGAAAAGATTAATAAAATTGACAAACCTTTCGCAAGACTAAGAAAAGAAGAGAGAAGACCGAAATAACAAAAATGAGAAATAAAATAGGTGAAATTACTGACACGTCAGAAATACAAGAAATCCTTAGAGACTACTATACATAACTATATGCCAACAAATTTGAAAATCTGGAGAAAATGGATAAATTTCTGGATGCATACAAATTACCAAAACTGAGCCAATAAGATAGAGAAAATCTGAACAGACCAATAACCATAAAAGAAATTGAAGCTCTTATCAAAATGTTCCCAACACAGAAAAGACCGGATGGGTTCACTGCAGAGTTCTACCAAATCAGCAAAGAGGAACTGATACCAATTCTCAACAAACTGTTCCAAAAGATTGAAAAAGAGTCCATTCTCCGAAACTCATTCTATGAGGCAAATATCACCATGAGTCCAAAACCAGATAAAGATGCATCAAAAATAGAAAACTACAGGCCAATATCCTAAATGAGTATAGATGCAAAAATCCTCAAGAAAGTACTTCCTAACAGAATATAGCAACACATAGAGAAAATTATCCACCATGAACAAGTGCAATTCATCCCGGGGATGCAAGGTTGGTTCAACATAAATAAATCAATAAATTTGATACACCATGTTAATAAAAGCAAAGACAAAAACCACATGATCGGGCCGGCCCGGTGGCGCACTGCTACAGTGTGCCACTTGGGAGCGCGGTGGCGCTCCCCCCGAGGGTTCGGATCCCACATAC
>NW_007726384.1:728984-740687 GCF_000696425.1 Galeopterus variegatus | reverse complement strand
AAAAAAAAAAAAAAAAAAAAAAAAAAAAACACATGATCATCTCTATTGATTTTGAAAAGTCATCTGACAAAATTCAACACCCTCTCATGATAAAGACTCTCTACAACTTATGCATAGATGGAAAGTATCTCAACATAATTAAAGCCATATATGATAAGCCCACTGCCAATATCATCCTGAATCGGGATGTGCACACTCACCACTCCTATTCAACATAGTGTTGGAAGTACTAGCCAGAGCAATCAGAGAAGAGAAGGAAATAAAGGGCATCCAGATAGGAAAGGAGGAAGGCAAGCTGTGCCTTTTTGGAGATGATATGATCCTATATATTGAACAGCCTAAAGTTTCTATAAAAATCTCTTAGAGTTGATAAATGAATTCAGCAAAATTGCAGGGAACAAAATCAACACACAACCATCAGTAGCATTTCTATACTTCACCAACGAACATGCAGAAAAAGAAATCAAGAAAGCTAGCCCATTTACAATAGCCTCCAAAAAAATAAAATATTTAGGAATAAACCTGACCAAGGATAGGAAAAATCTCTATGAAGAGAACTACAAAGCACTATTGAGAGAAATTAAAGAGAACACAAGAAGATGGAAAGATATCCCATGCTCTTGGATTGGAAGAATTAACATTGTGAAAAATGTCCATATTACTGAAAGTGATCTACAAATTCAATGCAATCCCCATGAAAATTCCAATGACATTTTTCTCTGAGATGGAAAAAGCTATCCTGACATTTATATGAAACAACAAAAGACGATGCATAGCCAAAGCAATCCTGAGCAAAAAAAAGTAAAGCTGGTGGTATAACACTACCTGACTTTAAATGATATTACAAAGCTATAATAACCAAAACAGCATGGTACAGGCATAAAAACAGACACACGGTTCAATGAAACAGAATAGAGAACCCAGAAATAAACCCATATGCCTGCAGCCATCTGATCTTTGACAAAGGCAGCAAGTCTACATACTGGGGAAGAGACTGCCTTTTCAACAAATGGTGCTGGGAAAACTGGATAATCATATGTAGGAGAATGAAACTAGACCTGTATCTTTCACCATATACCAAAATCAATTCAAAATGGATTAAAGAATTAGATATACATCCTGAAATAATAAATCTCCTTAAAGAAAACATGGGGAAAACACTCTAGGAAGTAGGGGTGGGTACAGACTTCATGAATAGGGCCCCCAAAGCTAAAACTCCTTAAAGAAAATATAGGGGAAACACTCCAGGAAGTAGGAGTGGGTACAGAATTTATGAGTAAGACCCCAAAAGCACAGGCAAATAAAGGTAAAATAAACAAATGGGATTATATCAAACTAAAATGCTTCTGCACAGCAAAAGAAACAATCAACAGAGTAAAAAAACAACCAACAGAGTGGGAGAAAATATTTGCAAAAAATACCTCTGACAAAGGATTAATATCCAGAATATACAAGGAACTCACACAAGTTTACAACAAAGAAACAAATAACCCAATTTAAAAATGTGCAAAGGAGCTGAACAGACATTTCTCAAAGGAAGATATATGAATGGCTAACAGACACAGGATAAAGTGCTAAATATCACTCAACATCTGGGAAATGCAAATCAAAACCACACTGGGATACCATCTCACTCCAGTTAGAATAGCTATCATCCGAAAGACTGAGAATGATAAGTGCAGGAGAGGTTGTGGAGAAAAAGGAACTCTCATCCACTGTTTATAGGGTTGCAAAATGGTGCAGCCTTTATGGAAAATGATATGGAGGTTCCTCAAATAATTACAGATAGATCTTACATATGACCTATGATTCCACTGCTTGAAATATACCCAGAGGAATGGAAATCATCATGCCAAAGGGATACCTGTACCCCAATGTTTATTGTAGCTCTATATACAATAGCCAAGAGCTAGAACCAGCCAAAATGTCCATCATCTGATGAGTGAATAAGGAAACTGTGGTTCATCTACGCAATGGAATACTACTCTGCTATAAAAAAGAACAAAATACTACCATTCACAACAACATTGATGGACTTAGAGAAAACTATATTAAGTGAAACAAATCAGGCACAGAAAGAAAATTAACACGTTTTCACGTATTTGTTGTAGCTAAAAATTAATAATTTAATGAACACACAATCAAATAAAGGGTGGAGGGAAGAAAGACTAACCACAAAAATTCCTTGAACTATTTAAGCCAAGCTCACAAATACGATGTGGAGGGGGAGAGAGGAAGAGATAAAGGGGCATTAAAATCAAGTACAATGTATTTTGAGAAGTAAAATAAAATTAAATTAAATTTTAAAAAATTCAGTTTGCAATAAAATTAAATGCAAGAGTTCTAGTCAAGATGGCAGAACAGGCGGTCCCCAGCGTCTTTCTCTCCCACAATTCAACAAATTTACAATGATGTAAAGGTAACATCAGCAAAGCTGGGGCCACTGGAGCTCAGGTGAAGATGAGGAGAGAGCTATGGAAGTCATGAAGGCAGGAGAAACCACAATGAGAGAAAGAAAAAACTGCTCTCAGCCTTTTGGCCCGCAGCTGCTTTAATGCTGGAGCACATATAGAGCAGCAGCAGACAGAAGCTGTGCTGTGCCTTTGAGATGGAGTTACTTGGAGGCAGAAGGGGAGAAGAGTACTTTGGTGGCCCCCAGGATACCAAGACCACTGATAGGGTTCCTGTGGACCCACGCAGGAGCAAGGAGCCAGAACAGCTGAAAAAGGGAAGCCATTCAGAGGCTGATGAGACAACACAGGGGACCAGTGAAGTGCCTGTCCCATGGGAAGTGTTTGGAGCACAGGCAGTGGGTGAGACAGGCCCACTGCGAGAACACTGGGGCACAGCAAGAACAGCCGATCCTCCCCCCAATCAGTGCAGGACCACTCAGAGGAGACTGATCAGGAATGCAGAATTGCATGGGGTACAGTTTAATGAAAAAACTCAGGCCCAGATCGGAGTTTCTACACAACCTAGGAGCACCGAGTATCTGGAGAGCTGGAAGTACCTATAAGGTCAACCATTAAACCCCGAGCTGCACAAAAAGTCTTCCCTAGGGAAACAGCAGCAAAGCAGAAATTTAGATCAACCACACAGCTTAAGTACTGGTTCCCACAGGAAGTTCCTCCATGTTAGAAGTAAGCAAAAGACAAAAATTTAGTTCTAGCCCAGGCACACCACCAATGCCTTGGGGCCCACCAGGGAACATGAGGCATGAGGCCAGTGGCAGGACCCCTGCCCACAACCACTCACACCACCAGCACCTTGGGACCCCACCCAGGAACCCAAGGATTGGAACCAGGGACTGGATCCCACTCCCACATCCAGGCACATCACCAATGCCTCAGGGCCCACCGAGGGACCCAGGGCACGGAGAATGGGACTGGACTCCCCTTCCACAACCATGCAACCCATGCCAGTGCCTTGTGGTGTACCTAGGACCCAGGAAATGGAGACGGGGTGGGCTGGAACCCCCTCCCACAACCAGGCTCACTGTACCAGAGCCTCAGTGCTCACCTGGGGACATGGGGCATCAAGAAGGGGTCCATACCCCCTCCCACAACTAGGCTCACTGTGCCAGCACCTTGGAGCCCATCTGGGGACCCAGAGCATGGAGAAGGGGACTGGACCCTCCCTCCCACAGCCAGGCACACAGCACCAGTGCCTCAGGGCCTGTCCAGAGACCTGGGTCATGGAGAAGGGGACCAGACCTCCCTCCTACAACCAGGATCACTGAACCAGCACCTTCGGGCCTGCCCAGGGACCTGGGATATGGAGCTGGGAACTGGACCCCACCTCCACAACCAGGCACACCTTGCCAGAGCCTTGAGACCCACCCGGGGACCTGTGGCATGGGGAAGGGGACTGGATCCCCCTCCCACAACCAGATATCTCATGCCAGCACCTCAGGGCCCACTTGGGGACCCAGGACATGGAGAAGGGGACCAGAGTACCCTCCCACAACCAGGCTCACTGCACCAGCACCTCGGGGCCTGCCCAAGGACCTGGGGTATGCAGCTGGGGACTGGACCTCCCTCCAACAGCCAGGCACACCTTGCCAGTGCCTTGGGGCCCACCCAAGGACCCAGGGAATTGAGAAGGGGACTGGACACACCTCCCACAACCAGGCACCCTGTGCCAGTGCCTCAGGGCCCATTTGGGACCCAGGAAATGGAGAAGGGGACTGGACCTGCCTCCCACTATCAGGATCACAATGTCAGCACTGTGGGGCACACCCAAGGACCTGGGACATGGAGAAGGGGACTGGACCCCCCCTCCCACAACCAGACTCACTGCATCAGCACCTTGGGGCCCACCCAGGGACCTGGGGTATGGAGCTGAGGACCAGACCCCCCTCCCACAACCAGGCTCACCATTTCAGTTCTGTGGGGCCCACGCAGGGACCAAGGGCATGGAGAAGGAGACTGGACCCGCCCCCCCACAACCAGGTATCCCATGTTGGCACCTTGGTGCCCACCTGGTGACCCAGGGCATGGAGAAGGGGTCTGGACCCCCCTTCCACCACCAGGCTTACCATGCCAGTGCCTCGGGGCCTGTCTGGGGACCTGGGGCATGGAGAAGGGGACTGGACCCTCCTCCCACAACTAGGAACATTGTGCCAGTGCCTCAGGACCCACTTGGGGACCTGGGGTATGGAGCTGGGGATCAGATATTCTCCACAACCAGGAACACTGCCAGTGCCAAGGTGCATGCCAAAAACATCTTCTCCATGTGGGTGGCCCACCACAGCCACCATGATAACCATGGCTGCTGTGAAGGCAGCTAGATGCCACAACCACCATGCAGATTGCCTGCCAGCCACTGGAGTGTCTTAATACAAGGAGAATCACCAGCAGAGATAAAGAAAGGAGGAGGATCTCACTCTCTCCACAGAGCCCATTTCAGAGTAATGGAAGAGTCATCTGCTCTATGATAGTACTGGAGGACCTGATCACACATTTCAGCATTGGACAGATCTTTTGGGCAGCAAATGAATAGAGTAACCATTATTGTTTTGCAGGGTGAGAAGAAATCTAGGGTGATTAGAGGGGGGTGGGGGGAGAGAAAGGGGGATGGGGAGGGATTGGACAAGGTGCATAAAGAATAATTACAATTTGTAACAATATATATGCTAGTAATATTGATTTGATCAACATATCCCAATGTTGAACCCCCAAAATTTGTATAATCAATTTTGATTCAATATTTTTTTTTTTAANTCTCTCAGAGGGTGAGAAGAATTCTAGGGTAAGTAGAGTGTGGCGGGGGAGAGGAAAAGGGATGAGGAGGGATTGACAAGGGGCATAAATAATAATTACAATTTGTAACAATATATATGCTAGTAATATTGATTTGATCAACATATCCCAATGTTGAACCCCCAAAATTTGTATAATCAATTTTGATTTAATAAAAAATAAAAAAAAACAATTAAATGCAAGTCCATATAGGAACCAAATTAATCCAAAATTCCTAATACAGTAAGTAGGTATTGAGGCTATTATATAAAGTTAACTAAAAATGGAAAAATGTCTCCATAAAGTTATTCATTGCCACTCAGCAATAACTCCAATAACTTACCTCATTCCACATTATTCAATTATTTTTTTTTACACATTGCCTTTAGGTGTCATTTTTTTAATGTTCAAATCAGGATAATTAGTAGATTCATCATTATACAATGTAGTTTATTTTCGTGGTCCTTTACCAATTCCTCCCTTTCCCCACTCTCTCTCCCCCTATCCCACACCAGGCAATCTTAGCTCTGTTCTCACCTCTTAGAAAGCTCAACATATTGTGATTGTATCTTTTTTTTTTTCTTTTTTTCTTTATTTTTTTAGCTCCCACATGTAAGTGAGGACATGCAGTATTTCTCTTTCTGTGCCTGGCTTATTTCTCTTAACATGATTTTCTCTAATTTCATCCATGTTGCTGAGAATGGCAGAATTTCATTTTTTTATGGCAGAGTTGTATTTCATTGTATAAATATACCATATTTTCCTTATCCACTCATCTGATGATGAGCATTTAGGTTGATTCTGACTCTTAGCTATTGTAAATAGAGCTGCAATAAACATGGGAGTACAGGTATCCCTTTAACATGATAATTTCCATTCCTTTGGGTATATACCTTGCAGTGAGATTGCTGGTCATATGGCAGTTCTATCTGTAGTTGTTTGAGGAAACTCCATACAGTTTTCCATAATGCCTGTACCGTTTTACAGTTCCACCAACACTGTAGAAGGGCTCCCCTTTTTCTGCATCCTCTCTAGCATTTGTTACTCTCTATCTTTTTTATAATAACCAATCTAACTGAAGTGACATGATATCTCAATGTCGTTTTGATTTGCATTTCCCAGATGCTGAATGATACTGAGCATTTTTCATGTGTCTGCTGGCCGTTTGTATATCTTCCTTTGAAAAATGCCTGTTCAGCTCCTTTGCCCATTTTTAAATTGGATTATTTGTTTTTCTGCTGTTAAGTTGTTAGAATTCCTTGTATATTCTGGATAATTAATCCCTTGTCAGCACACATATTGCAAATATTTTCTCCCATTCTGTAGATTGACTTTTCACTCTGTTAATTGTTTACTTTGCTGTGCAGAAGCTTTTTAGTTTGATATAATTCCACTTGCTTATTTTTCCTTTGGTTGACTCTACTTTTGGGGTTGTATTCATGGTCTTTGCCCAGTCCTACTTCCTGAAGTGTTTCTCCTATGTTTTCTTTTAGGGGTTTTATAGTTTCAGGAAATATATTTAATTATTTAATTCACTTTGAGTTGATTTTGGTATTTGGTGAGAGTATGGGTTGAGTTTCATTCTTCTAAATATGCAAGTCCAATTTTCCCAGCACAATTTATTGAAGAAGCAGTCTTTTCCCCAGTGTATATTCTCAGTGTCTTTCTTGAAGATCAGTTGGCTGTAGGTATATGAGCTGATTTCTGGGTTCTCTATTCTGTTCCATGGTCCTTTGGTCTATTTATATGGCAGTACCATACTGTTTTGGTTACTATAGCTTGGTAGTACTATTTGAAGTCACATAGTGTTATGCGTCTGGCTTTAATTTTTTTGCTTAGGATTGCTTTGCCTATTCAGTGCCTTTTCTTTTTCTGTATGAATGTTAATATTGTTTTTTTTTTATTTCTGTGAAGAATGTCATTGGTATTTTGATGGGGATTGCATTAAATATGTAGATCATTTTGAGTAATATGGACATTTTCACAATGTCAGTTCTTCCAATCTAAGGGCATGGAATATCTTTCCATCCTCTTGTGTCCTCTTTAATTTCTTCCATCAGGGATTTGTAGTTCTCACCATAGAGATCTTTCACATCCTTGGTTAACTTTATTCCTAGGTATTTTATTTTTTAGGTGACTATTGTACATGGGCTAGCTTCCTAGATTTATCTGCTAGTTCATTGCTGGAATATAAAAATGCTACCTATTTTTGTGTATTGATTTTGTGTCCTAAAACTTTGCCGAAATTTTTTATCATCTCCAAGCATTTTTTTTGCAAAGTCTTTAGGCTTCTCCATACATAGGATCATATCATCCACAAACAGGGACAATTTGACTTTGTGTTTTCTAATCTGGATGTCCTTTATTTCTTTCTGTTCCCTGATTCCTCTTGTTAGTGCTTCCAGTACTATGTTCTATAATAGTGGTGAGAGTTAGCATCCTTGTCTTGTTCCTTTTCTAAAGGAAAAACCTTTTAGCTTTTTCCCATTCAGGCTGATATTGACCATGGGGTTGTCATACATGGCACTTATTGTGTTGTAATACCTTACTTCTATAGCTAAGTTGTTGGGAGTCTTTATCATGAAGGGATATAATTTTGTAAAGTACTTTTTCAGCATTTCTTGAGATAATTATGTTTTTTGTATTGATTTTGTTGATATGGTGTATTACATTTATCGATTTGTTTATGTTGAACCATCTTGGCATCCCTGGGATGAATCCCACTTGATTGTGCTGTGCAATTTTTTGGATGTGTTGCTTTATTCTATTTTCTAATATTTTATTGAAGATTTTGCATCTATATTCATCAAAGATATTGGCCTATAGTTTTCTTTTGTTGTTGTTTGTCTGTTTTTGGTATCAGAGTGATGTTTGCCTCATAGAATGAGTTTGGGAGAATGGCCTATGCTTCAATTTTTTTAAAATAGTTTGAATAGAACTTGTATTAATTCTTCTTTAAGTGTTTGGTCAAATTCAGCAATAAAGCCATCTGGTCCCATCTTTTCTTTGTTGGGAGATTACTGATTACAGCTTCAATCTTTTTGCTTGTTATTGGTCTGGTCAGTTTTTCTATTTCTTCTTGGTTCAGCCTTAGTAGTTTGTATTTTTTCATAAATTTATCCATTTCCTTCAGGTTTTCAAATTTGTTGGTGTATAGTTGTTCATAATAGTCTCTAATGATTCTTTGTACTTCTGTGATACCAATTGTAAAGTCTCCTTTTTCATTTCTAATTTTTGTTATTTGTGTGGCTTCTCTTTTCTTTTTTTAGTTAACCTAGCAAATGGCTTGTCGATTTTGTTTATCTTCACAGAAAACCAACTTTTTGTTTCATTGATCTTTCATATCAATTTTTAGATTTCTATTTCATTTAGTTCTGCTCTGATCTTAATTATTTCTTTCCATCTACTAACCTTGGGGTTGGATTGTTCTTGCTTTTTCTAGTTCTTTGAGTTGTAGCTTTGGTTGTTTATTTTCAATCTTTCTATTCTTCTGATGTAAGTGCTTACTCTGATAAACTTTCCTTTTAGTACTGCTTTTGTAGTATCCCACAGGTTTTGGTATGGTGTTTCATTATTTTCAATAAATTTTTGGATTTCCTGTTTAATTTCTTCTTGGACCCATATGTCATTCAGGAGAATGGTGTTGAATTTCTATGTGTTTGTATGGTTTCCAGAATTTTGTTTCTGATTTCTAGTTTTAATTAATTGTGTTCTCAAAAATACATGAAATAATTTCAATTGTTTAAAATTTGTTGAGACTTAATTTGTGACCTAACATGTGGTCTATCTGGAGAGTTCTGAATGTGCCAGTGGGAAGACAAACTTGCAAACACCTAGAGAAAGAGATTATGTGTAGAAAAATAGGACATCTAAAGCCCCAAGAAGAAGCAACAACAAAAGTACTGCTTTAAAGGAAATTTATTGCTAAAGTCTCATATTAAAATAAAAGAAACATCTCAAATCAGTAACCTACATTTACAACTCAAGGAAATAAAAAGGAATAGCAACCTAATCTCAAAGCTAGCAGAAGGAATGGGATAATACATATTAAAGAAAAACAAAATAGAGAATAAAAAGACCATAAAGAAAATCAAGAAAAGCAAGAGTTGGTTCTTCATAAAGATCATCAAAATTGACAAACTTTTAGCTAGATTGACAAAAAAAGAGAGAGAAATCTCAGAAGTGAAAGTGGGAACATTACTACTGATTTTAGAGAAATAAAAAGGATTGTAAAGCAGTACTATAAGTGATTGATGACAAAATGAATAATCTATATAAAATTGAAAAAATAATTCTAAAAACACAGAGCCAATCAAGACTGAATAATGTTGAAATAGAAAATCTAAATAGACCTTTATAGTGTAAGGAGATTAAATCAGTAATCAAAACTGCTCAACAAATAAAAGCCCAGGAACAGAAGGCTTCACTGGTGAATTCAACCAAACAATTAAAGAATAATAAAAAGCAATCCTTCTCAACTCTTCCATAAAATTGAAAAGGAGAGAACACTTCCTAACTCATTCTAGGAGATAAGGATTTCCTTCATATCAAAGCCAGACCGTTCAAAACCCTACAAGAAGAGAAAAAACAGTACCCTTTATAAATATTGATGCAGAATTAATTACTCCACAAAATACTAGCAAACCCATTTCAACAGCATAGTAAAAGGATTATACACCATGAAGAAGTGTGATTTATTTCTGGTATGCAAGGTTGATTGGATATAAAAAAAATCAATTGGTATAATACACCACATCAACAGAATGAAGGAAAAAAATCATGATCATTTCAATTGATACAGAAGAAACATTGGACACAATTCAAAACTCTTTCATGATGAAAACATTTGACAAATTAGGAATGGAAATTAACTACTTCTGTATAATAAAGGCCATATATGAAAAGCCCACAGCTGACATCATTTTTAATGGTGAAAGACGGAAAGCGTTTTCTCTAAAATTGGGAACAAGACAAAGATATTCACTTTTGCCCTGCTTTTCAACATAGAATGGGAAGTTTTAGTCAGAAAAATTAGGCAAGAATAAAGAAAACACATGCAAATTAGAAAAAAAGTAGTATAATTATCTTTGTTCACAAGTGACATGATTTTAAATGAGGGGACTTCAAAAGGTTCATGAGAAAAAGATTTTTATTTTTTGCTTTTGCATTTACTTTAATAGATTAATAACTGCCTGATATACATGTCAAATGGATGAAAACATATGCGAATGCACATTTTAGTTTAATTTTATTATTATTATTTTTATAACATAAAATTAAATTAAATTTAAAAAACTTTTGCACAGCAATCAACAGAGTAAAAAGACAACCTACTGAATGAGGGAAAATATTTGCAAAACATACATCTGACAAGGGATTAATATCCAGAATATACAAGTAACTCAAACAACTTCACAATAAAAAAAATAATAATAATCCAATTAAAAAATGAGCAAAGGAGCTGAATAGACAATTTTGAAAGGAAGACATATAAATGGCCAACAGGAACATGAAAAGGTGCTCAATATCACTAATCATCAAGGAAATGAAAATTAAAATGACATTGAGATATAATTTCACCACAGCTAGACTGGCTATTATGCAAAAGATTGAGAATAACAAATGCTAGATGTGGAGAAAAGGGAACTCCTCTATGTTGTTGGTGTGTCTGTAAATTAGTACAGCCATTATGGAAAACAGTATAGAGGTTTCTCAAACAATTACAGATAGAACTACTACAAGATCCAGCAATCCCACTTCTGTGTATATACCCAAAGGAATGGAAATAATCATGTTGAAGGGATACCTATACTCCTGTGTTCATCACAGCTCTATTTATAATAGCCAAGATATGGAACCAACCTAAATGTCCTTTGATGGATGACTGGATAAGGAAGATGTGGTGTATATACACAATGGAATACTACCAAGCCATTAAAAAGAATGAAATTCTGCCATTTGCAGCAACATGTATGGGCTTGGAGAAAATTATGTTAAGTGAAGCAAGTCAGGCACAGAAAGAAATACTACATGTCCTCACTCATATGTGGGAGCTAAGAAACAAAGAAAGACTATAATAAAATGTTGAACTTTCAGAAGGAGAAAACAGACTTATAGTTACTAGTGGTGAGAAAGGGGGAGGGGCTGAGGGGATAGGGAGTGATTGGGTAAGAGATACAAAAAGTATTTATGATTCCTAATGATGAACATGCTAATAATATCAATTTGATCATCACATATTCTACACAAATACTGATAGTCAACTCTGTACCCCATAAGTATATATAAATAAAAATAATTTAAAAGCAGAAAAAGTAGATTTAAAAGATAAAAATAAAAAATATAAACTTTTTTTTTTTTCTCTTTTTGTCTTTTTTCGTGACCGGCAACAGATCGCAACCCTCAGTGTTGCGCCCGCACCTCACTCAGCCAGTGAGCGGCCAGTCTGTATGTGGGATCCGAA
>NW_007726384.1:711241-728448 GCF_000696425.1 Galeopterus variegatus | reverse complement strand
CCGGGGAGCGGCCAGTCTGTATGTGGGATCCGACCCCTCGGCGGGAGCGCCGCCGCTCTCCCAAGCGGCGCAGTGTAGCAGTGCACCACCGGGCCGGCCAAAAAATATAAACTTTATTTCACAACATAAGCTCCATCAAGTTCAAGGTAATATCAGCCTTTTAGTCCATTCCTAAAGAACTGAGGATCCTGGGAATTTAACCATAACAATGTAATCTTTATTACATTATTAACTGAAGGAAAGTGGGTACCCTTTAATTTTATTTTTTTGAAATTAGGAAACAAAAAGAAGTCAGAAGGAGCAAAATAAAGACTGTAAGGTAGATGCCTAATGATTTCCCATCAAAACTCTCACAAAAGTGCTCCCATTTGAGAGAAATGAGCAGGAGCATTGTCCTGGACTCTCTGATGAAGCTTTTCCAGGTGTTTTTCTGCTAAATCTTTGGCTAACTTTCTCAAAACTCTCTCATAATAAGCAGATGTTGTTATTTTTTGGTCCTTCAAAAAGTCAACAAGCAAAATGCCTTGAGCATCCCACAAAACTGTTGCCATGACCTTTGCTCCTGACTGGTTCACATTTGCTTTGACTGGACCACTTCTAGTTCTTGGTAGGCATGCCTTTGACCGTGCTTTTTCAGGATTGTACTAGTAAAGCCATGTTTCATTTCCTGTTACAATTCTTCAAAGAAATGCTTCAGGATCTTGATCCCACTTGTGTAAAATTCCCATTGAAAGCTCAGCTCTGGTCCGTGGCTAATCTGGGTACAACAGTTTTGTCACCCATTGAGCAGAAAGTTTGCTGAACTTTAATTTTTTAGTCAGAATAGTGTCAGCCGAACCAATGTCTATGGTTTTGGCTATTGTTTCTGCTATTAATTGTCTATCATCTTCAATTAGGGCATGAACAAGATTAATTTTTTTCTCACAAATTGATGTGAATGCTCTGCCACTGTGGGCTTTATCTTCAACATCATCTCATCCCTTCTTAACATGAGTTATTCATTTGTAAGTGGCTGATTTCTTTGGGGCATTTTCCCCATAAACTTTCTGTAAAGTGTCAATGATTTCATCATAAATTTGATACTTGTTCTTGCTTCAATTTTAACAAAATTCATGTTGCTCTGATAGAGGCTCTTTTCAAACAGTCTTTTTTTTTTTTTTCATGACCGGTAAGGGGATCGCAACCCTTGGTGTGGTGTCGCCTGCACCGCGCTCAGCCAGTGAGTGCACCGGCCATTCCTATATAGGATCCGAACACGCTACGGGAGCATCGCTGCACTCCCAGTGCCGCCCTCTCCTGAGTGTGCCACGGGCTCAGCCCCAAACAGTCTTATTTTTCTCATGCCTCAAACTAGATCCTGCTCAGACATGTTATAACAAGTTAGTATGATTTTATTTTGGTGCTAAAAAATTTGAAATATATGCATAATTTTTTCTTAATATGCATTTTAATGAATTTTTTAAAGTCCTCTCATTTTTATAAAACAATAAAGATCTCCACCCCAACCCCCACACAAAACTATTAAAACTAACAGGAATTCAGCAAAATCGCAGGATACAAAATCAACATGTCAACATCAGTTGTTTTTCTATATAGTAACAATGAACAATTTGAAAAGTGAATTTGGAAAACAATTTTATTTACAATATCAACATAAGGAATGAAATATTTAAGAATAAACTTAACCGAGAAGGCAATAGATTTACATGGAATAATATAAAATATATTTGATATTTGTCCCCAGTTCCTGTTGCAGAATTCCTCAAATCCTTGGGATTTCTTGTGATAGAAATGTTTCTTGTTATTCATAACCAACCCCTTTTAATCACACCTGAGTTTATGCTAATGTGGTGACATGCAGTGAGACCCCTAGATAGCCTCCATCTGGGAATCCTCACCACAAAGACCAACTGATTAGAGGATTGAAACTTTCAGCCCCACCCAACAACCTTCTGGAAAGGATGAGGGCCAGGAGACTAACCTCTATAAAAATTCTTGGATGACAAGATTTGATGAGTTTCCAGGTTGATGAACATGTTGAGATGTGGATAGGATGGCTCTCCCAGAGAAGGCATGGAAGTACCATGGTCCTCACCCCCCAACCCCAATACCTTGCCCTATGCATCTCTTCCATGTGGCTGTTCCTTGGCTGTATCCTATAAAATAAATTAGTAAATGTAAATAAAGTGTTCCCCTGAGTTCTATGAATCATTATAGCAAATTATGGAACCCAAGGAGGGGGTCTTGGAAACCCCCAATTTACATCTGGATTAAATTGTAGGGCACCCAGCTGATATTTACACAGTTGAAGGATTGTTTGGTGTGGGGGGTGGGGGTGGGGGGGAAAGCATGTCTGTTGTCAGAAATGTTGTGTGAGATAGTAGAGGGACAGAGTATTTCCCCAGAACTTGTAAATTAAAAATGACAAAATGTTGCTGAAAAAAATTAAGACACAAGGAAATAGAAAGACATATATCCCACATTCATGAATTGACAGATTTACTATTGTTAAATCTGTAGAGTCAATGCAATACCTATCAAAATCTCAATAACATTATTAGCAGAAATAGAAAAACCCATTCTAAAATGCATATGGAAACTCATAGGACCCTGAAAGCCAAAACCATCCTGAAAAGATGACCAGAATTAGAAGTCTCATACTTCCTGATTTCAAAAGTACTACAAGACTACAGTAATCAAATCAGTGTGGTACTGTCATAAATACAGATGTATAAACCAATGGAATAGAATAAAGATCTCAGAAATAAACCCTCACATGTATTGTCAAATAATCTTCAACAAGGATGCCAAGATCATTCAATGGGGAAAGGACAGTCCTTTAACAAATTGTGTTGGGAAAATTGGCTACCCACTTGAAAAGAGTGAAGTAGAGACTTTAAACCATACACAAAAAATAACTCAAAATAGATCAAAGATCTAAATGTAAGAGCTAAAACTATAAAACTTTTAGAAGAAAAAATAAAGGAAAACTTTTTAACATTGAATTTAATAATGATATCTTGGCTATAATGCCTATAGCACAGGCAATAAAAGAAAAAGAAATAGATAAATCAGACTTCATCAAATTTAAAAAGATTAATGTGTCAAAGAATACTATCAACAGAATGAAAGGCTATCCAAAAAATGGGAGAAAAATATTTGCAAATCATATAGGAGAGTACTTCAAAAAGCTTATGGAAACATTTGTATTACCTTTTAATTCTGTTTTTCCATGAACTTTTTGAAGTATCCTTATATCTGATAATGGGTTAATATCCAGAATATGTAAAGAATTTCTACAAATTAACAACAACAAAAAAATGAAACAATCCAATTAATAAATGGATAAAGACATTGAGTATATATCCCTCCAACGAAGACATAAAAATGGCCAACAAGCACATGAAAAGATGTTCAATATCACTAATAATTAGGGAAATGCAAAACAAAACCACAAATCAAAATTACTACCTCATCCCCACTGAATAGCTATTTAAGGAAGGAAGGAAGCAAAGTAGGAAGGAAAGTAAATAAAATAAATGTTGGTGAGGATATAGAGAAATTGAAACCTTTCTGCCTTGCTGATAGGAACATAAAATGGTGCAGTTACTGTTGAAAACAGTATATTGTTTCCTCAAAATTTAAACATGCTATTGCTATATGATCCAGCAATTCCACTTCTGGATATATATCCAACATAATTAAAAGCATGGACTTGAACAGATTTGTATAGCAATGTTTACATCAGTATTATTTACAATAGCATAAACAAAATGTGATATATTCATACGATGGATTATTTTTCAGCCCTAGAAAGAAATAAAATTTTGTCACATGCTACAACATAGACCAAACTGGAGGAAATTAATGTAAGTGAAATTAGCCAGGCACAAAATAACAAACATTGTATGATCCCACTTACATGACTTACCTAGGATATTTAAATTCATAGAGACAAAAAATGGAATGGTAATTGTCATGGCTGGAGGTAGAGAGAAATGGAGAGTTACTGTTTAATACATACAGAGTTTCAATTTGGGGAAGATACAAAAGTTCTGGAGATAGATGGTTGTGATGTTTGTACAACAATGTGAATGTACTTAATGGCACTAAACTGTACACTTCTAAATGGTTAAAATAGTAAATTTTATGTTATTTATATTTTACCACAATTTAAAAATCTCAAAAAAATTACTGTGGCTTCAAATATGGAAAATGGATTTCAAAAAGGCAAGAGTGAATATTAAGAAATCAGTTATAAGTCTCGTTTACTGTAGTCTCATGAATTTGTACTGTACTCGTAACTTGTACTAGGGGCTACTACAGTGCCTATTTCTATAGAAAGATTGCCCCAAAACTGGTAGCTAGCACTTGTAGAAATACTAGATTTGATACAAAGGAAGAGTACCAAGCGAATTAACTCTACTGCAAAATGCATAAAAGTTTACAGGAGAATGCAGATTAATGATCATAAGAGGAACAGAAATGGGTTTGTAACCAGAAGCAAGGACCCTATAGGATTAATACCTGTGCACCCCTGAAAAGGGGGGAATATTTTAATGATTGAGGAACAGAAATCAGAAAAAATTCGCCTCAAAAAGGGATGCCTGCCCCTGCGACATGTACTAGGTATTTTTAGTGGAATGTCAATGTTTTGCAAGGAGGGCAGGGAGAAGAGGGAACTGCTTATATGTTTTGCCCATTCTGAAAGCAGCATTTTGATTCTACTTCCTTATCTGGGTATCTTTACAGGCCTAGAAAGGTTCTTCATATATAATATTAACTATAAGTGTTTGTCCTTCAATACCTATAAGCCCCACACTCTGTAATAAGAAAAATTGTAAACATGAACTGATATGAATACTTATATACAAAAAGCTATACAGGATAAAAGATATACAGTTGATTTTGATATATGAGTCTCTCTGGTGATAGCCCTTACTAGTGCTAGTGTAAGTAGGATAAGAGACTCTGGCTCTGGTCTGCTCAAGCTCCTCTTCTGTGTGTCCCAAGTTTTCCTGGTTTCCTGTGGCCTTTTTTGCATTAAGATTTTCCACATCTCACTTCATAGATAGCCCTTATTATTGAGCCTTAGTCTAAGTCAGTGCACTTTATTGAAGTTCATTCTTTAGGGTTTAGCTTTTATTTGTGGACTGTGAGATATACTGTGTCATACTGCAGCTCCCTTTTAACTCACATTCTGTCTTCTCTGCGGGGATCTGGTTTACTCTATTCTGGCAGCTGCATTCTCTCTTTGCGCTGTGAAGACAAAGACATTTTTAACCCCACCCTTTTTCGAGGAGAGTCTTATCCTGCTATGAATTCAAACTGATATGCAATACCCCCTACCCCACCCACCGATGCTGAACCTGTGTGTGCACACATGCTTGCACACACGCACGCACACACATACACATACAAACATGCATGTACATTCGCACACTGCCATGACACTTTCTAACACCATCCTATAGGCATAGAAGCTATGGATCTTTATATTTAATAGCCTTAAAACAAATGACATAGCTTTGGACTTTTTGATATAATTACAATGCTAGGATACATGTAGCCATGTCCTTTGAATTTTAGTTTAGTTCTTTAAACACAGAAGAAAAATGGAAGCAGTCTTTCCTTAGATCATGGGGCCAGGGAGAGCCATCATCTCAAACTGGTAAATATTCAGTGGCTAATTAGCCCAAATTCTAATAGCAAAGCAAATGAAATTGTGTGTGACTGGAAAGATGAAGTTCTCAAGTCATAACTGCTCTGGGAACACTGGCCGTAAACAAATACTCCCCCTTTATTAGTCAGGGTTCTCCAGAGAAACAGAACCAATAGGATATAGATATAGAAAGAGACTTATTATGGGCATTAGCTCATGAGGTTATGGAGGCTGAGAAGTTCCACAATGGGCTATGTTCCTGAGCCTCCATTTTTATTTTTATTTTTTTGTATGTGCCCAGCAGTAAGATTGCCAGATCTTTTGTTTGTTTGTTTATTTTATCATTACACAATGTAAACATATTTTGTGGCCCTTTAACAATTTTGTCCTAACGCCCCTCCCCACCCCCCTTTCCCACCTCTGGTGGCATCAGTTCCATTTTCTCCTTTTGAGAGTTCAAGAAACTATTGTTATTATTGTATCATTCTTTCTTTTTGATTTTTTTTTCAGCTCCCACTTATAAGTGAGGACATGCATATTTCTCTTTCTGTACCTGGCTTATTTCACTTAACATAATTTTCTCTGAGTTCATACATGTTGCTATGAATGGCAGAATTTCATTCCTTTTTATTGCAGAGTAGTATTCCATTGTGTATAGACTCCACATTTTCCTTATCCAGTCATCCATCGATGGACATTTAGATTGCCAGTGTGGTCTGGAGTGTCTGCAAAAGGGATCTGAAGAACAGGTATGATTATATTCTACTAGTTGTCAAGAGCACTATTCCAATTCCTTTTACTGAGCATTTGCTATGTTTATTGCATATGCTGTATGTTTATATATTTATATTTATATGGCTGTCTCAACATTAGAGAGACAGAGATGAGAGAGTAATATTTCAGGTAGTTAATTGTTACTTATCTTTCAGATCTCAGACTAAATGTCAGTTCTTCAAGTAAGTCCTTCTTGTTTCATCTCTCTTTTCTCCAGAAATAGGCCAAGTATCTTATAATAAGCTTATAGAATCCAGTGTCTTTCTTCCTACCACTTAGTTATGATTTGTATTTATATATCAGGATGTAAGCTCCCTTGCTAGAATCTAAGTTCCATGAGGGAAGAGATCTTTAGTTGTTTACTGATAAAAACTACATTACTGCTTAGCACACAATAGGTACTCAAAAAATATTTGTGGAACAGAAAATAAAAGCACTGCTTACCTTCCAAAAAAAACATATGCTTAGGTCAAAGTGAACAGTACTTAAATCTTCTAGATGTCAGAGACAAGACAAGTAGGGGTCGCTTTTAGTAGAGGTTGTTCAAGTCAAGAAGTTTATTTGTGTTGAAATCCCTAAGAACCAGGGAAAGAAATTCTCCTGGGACAATTAGTAGGCAAGAAAATTGAAGGGCAATGTAAAGCAAAAGCTCTGAAAGCAGACTGCTGGTGTTAGAATCTTTGTTTTATCAATAATTAGGTGTATGTCCTTTGCCAAATTAGTTATCTTTTCTAAGCCTCAGTTTTTTCATCTGTGAAATAGGGAAATATAGAATCTACTTCATTGTGCTATGTTAAGGACATATGTTAAGACATGTAAAGCAACTTTAGAAGTACCTTGCCCTTAGTAAGTAGTTAATAAGTATTAGAATTGTTATGATTATAATCATCAACATCAGCATCATCAGTATATTACAAAAACTGTAATGAAAGATGCTATGCACTATCAAAAAATAACATATTATAAAATAGCAATAAGTAAAATAATGTGAGATCAGTACAAAGAAAGACCAATGGGATCCATGGAAAGCCAGATATTTTGGTATGAGAATACTTCAAAAAGTTTGTGGAAAGATTTATATTATCTCTCTATTCTATTTTTCCATGAACTTTTTGAAATACACTCACATTTTAAAAATGAAGCATCTCATATCAGTGAGTAAAGAATTATTTAGTCAATTGACAAGGTTGGAAAATCTTAATTATATGTAACACAATTAATTATATGTAAACACAAACAAATTTAGGTCTCTACTTCACAAAATGTACCAAAATTAATAATAGATGGATTAAAAAATACATGTAATTAATGAATTTTTTAAAAAGCTTAGACCCAAATATATGTAAATATTTATTTTTCTCACCAGGAGGAAGGTATTTTTCTATTTCAAAGTTTAGGAGTCCCAAAGACCAGCCTTGCTTCTGACATCAACTGACAGTTTGGAATTCCCAAAGAGCATCTTTGATAATTTGCTATTAGGACTCACAGAACCCAGAAAAGTTGTTATACTCATGGTTATGGTTTATTACAGTGAAAGTTAACTGATTAAAATCAGCAACAGGTAAAGGCATATAGGACAGGATCTAGGAGAATTTCAGGCCTGAACTTCCCATTGTCCTCTCTCAGTGGAGTCTTATGCATAGTGCTAACTTCTCCCAGCAACAGTGTGTGACAATATGTATGAAACACTGCCAAGCAGAGAAGGTCACACAGACCTTAGTGTTCAGACATTTTTCTGGGGCTCTACTCATGTAGACATGGTTGACCACCCACATGGATGACTTTAGTCTCCATCCCCTTCAGAAGTTGAGTTGATACTACATGGCCTGAGATCTCCCCACCATAAATCACATGAGCAAAGACTATGTGGTGTGACCCAAGGACTTGAGATAAGCAAAAACTACCTGATTTATCAGGCAGAACATCCCAGAGTCTTGAAAAGTTACCTCCAGGAAACCAGGGCAAAGATCAAATTTCTTTGTACAAGGTTAATCCTTTAGGGCACATAAAAGATAGAAACAGAAATTTTTAAGTTTTATTTATTTAACAGCAGGGGAAAACAAAGAATATGAACAAAATAAAAGAAAACAAAGTGAAAAATATCTTTGCATCAAATATGCCACAGAAAGTCTGAGTATACTAAATATATAATAACTTCTTACAAGTAAGAAAAAGATAAATGACTTAATAATCTTAATGATAATAAAAATAGCTAACATTCAATGAGCTATGTGACACCCATTGTTTTAAGAGATTTACCTGTAGTTATGTATTTAATCCTCAGAAAACCCTATGAGGTAGGTACTATTATAATCTCTCTTACATGAGAAGTGGGAGGAAGAAAGGAATTCTACATAAAGATTTTCTGAGTGAATAAACAGGAATTTCATTAAAGAAGGAAAACAAATGGCTATTAAACATCAGAAAATGTTCAAACAAATAAAAAATAAAATTATAATTAGACATCCTTTTCCCAATTAGATTAAAATGATTAAAACATTAATAATGCTTGACCTTGGTGAGGATTTGATGAAATAGGCATTTCATAGACTGCAGAAAGAAATATATTGATGACATTATTGGACTGTAATTTCACAAAAATATATCACGAATCTTATAAATGAATATACCTATTGTCCCAGAAATTTCACTTATATGAAGGTACTTCTGAAATGTCATGGAAAAATTCATATATCTTTTAATCGTATTTATCCATGAACTTTTTGAAGTATTCTTGTAGATACTAAGCCTAAAGAGATCATCAGGAATGCAAATATTTATGTACAAGGATATTCTTTAAAGAATCTTGAAAAATACTGAAAAGCTGGAGAGAACCTAATTGGGTCAGTGGTAGGGGCCATTTGATATAGACATACTCTGGAAAACCATACAGCCATTAATCATGTCTTAATACATTTAAGCACACAACATATAGCACTTAGTAAAAAAGAGCAAGACACAAAAGTGTATACATCTATAAGATGATAATTTTGTAGTATGCACACATACACCCATATGCACATCATATGCAAGGATACTTCAAAAAGTTCATGGAAAAAGTTGTATTTTTTTTCTTTAATTTGTAATAACCTTTTAACACCATCAAATATCTAGCTAGTGTTCAAATTACCCCAATTGTCTCATGAATGTTTTGTTTTGTTTTACAGTTAATATGTCCAAATTGAAATCCAAATAGGATGTATTATCTTTTATTTGTATTTTTCCACAAACTTTTTGAAGTACCTACATATATTATTGACACATGCATAGAACAAAGACTGGACACAAAGGCACTAAATGCTAACAATATCATCCCCAGGTGGTGGAATTACAGGTGATGTTCTGTGCACTTTTCTGTTTTATATGAATTTTCTAAAATAAACCTATATTTGGGGCTGGCCCGGTGGCACACTGCTGTAGTGCGCCGCTTGGGAAGCGCGGTGGCGCTCCCGCCGAGGGTTCGGATCCCACATACAGACTGGTTCCCGCTCACTGGCTGAGCGAGACACGGGAGCAACACCGAGGGCTGCGATCCCGTTGCCGGTCCCGGTCCGGTACGGGGGCGACACTGAGGGTTGCGATCCGTTGCCAGACACGGAAAAAGACAAAAAAAATAAAAATAAAAAAATAAAATAAAATAAACCTATATTACCTTTTTAATGAGAAAATACAGGAAACAATTTAAGGAAAAATACCTATTAAACTAATAACTATTAAGCTAGTAACTTTTTAGGTTCAACTATTATTGATACCAAGGACAAAATAATAGCCTATATGCAGTAAAGTGATATAAGCTACAGTGTACTGAAAAGATACCATTCATGAATTTATAGATGTTAGTAAAACACACACGCACAAAGTGTGTCTTTCCTCTGCTCTCATAGCACAACAAACAGAGAAGACCAGTTTCTGTGACCGGATGTGTGGGATTCCCCACACATTCAAGCAAGTAATTTTCCACCAGGCACCAGTTGGGTGTCCTCTAACTGAGCTCCAACAATACCTATCTGGAGATAGTGTCAGATCCTACAGTGGGGCTCAGTCCCACAATACTGCACCCCCATTGCAGATGCCAGACACAAGCCACAGGTTGTTTTGCCTGTGCTTCTGACCAACTGGCCATAACTTGGGGTTCCCACAACCCACTTCTTGGGTTTGATTAATTGTCTGAGTAGCTTACAGACCTCAGGGAAACATTTATTTGTGTTTACTGGTTTATTATAAAGGATATTACAAAAAATACAGATGAAGAGATGAATAGGGAGAGACATAGGGAAAGGGGCACAGAACTTCCATGTCCCACTGCCCCACATACCACCCTCTAGGAACCTCCACATGTTCAGCTGTCTAGAAGCTCTCTGTACCTTGTCCTTTTGGGTTTTTATGGAAGCTTTTTTATACAGACATGACTGAAGCATGGACAATCATGGTGAAATGTGACTGGACAAAAAAGGTATGATCTAACAGTAACAGACTGGGTGGGGAAACCCAGCAAGGCCTATTTGTTCAGGTTATTTTTGGCCTCCCTGTGAGACATTCAATTACCATGGGTATGAGGTGGGACCCCTTCTGCAATGCGGATCTTATGACCTACAATCAGACAAGGTAGATCAGAGAATTCAGTTATGGCCAGCTCCTTGACAGAAAGGTGGGGGAAGGTTATAACAAACCAGGAACTATGGATAAAAAACTAAAATATGCATATCATAGTATCGCAGGCCACTCCCTGGTTTTCAAACATGAATCCTTTACAGCAAAAAAATATATACAACTCAAAAGATACTGGCACATTACTAGAATCTCATTCAGTCATTAATAATTAGCTAAGTCCATCATTATATTGCATGAATATGTCTCCCAGGGTGACGCCACTCAGGTCTGCAGGTTTCCATTCGATCTTATTAGGTTCCAAAAGCAGGAGTGGTCTCAGCAAACATATAGTTGTCACCCTTTCAGACATCTTGAATAATTGAGCTGAGAGACAGTATCGTCTCTTGCTCTCAGCCTCTTTTGACATGTTGATGGAATTTTGTATTTTCCTCAATTCATAACCCATTTTTTTTTTACTTGTCTAGATTGCAGACAACAATATTAGTCCAGCAAATGTCTCCCCCTCAGTGCACTTCATTCAGATAGTGTAAGGTATGTAGGTACAGAACTAGTAGTGTGCTACTTTTGCCACCAGGAAATATAGCTACTTAGAAATCATTTCTGATTGCAGCACTTGTAATTGCAGGACCTGGGGCTTGAACTACTTTATCATGTAGGAAAAAAATGCTGAGGTGATATGGGGAAGAAAAAAAAGATTATAGCCATTATACCATTATACTCCTCCGTTGGCAAGAATTATATAGTTATACCAGCATCTTTCTCCAGTTCCTCTTCCCCAGATCCTCCTGCAAAGCAGAGGAATAACTACTGGAGGCACTCCATTAGTCCCACTTGTGTTGGGTGTGAGCACCTGCTCACGAAGGTGTATAAGCCAGCCCTTCATGCCTTTATCTCTCCCCATTTTAGAAAACCAATGTTTTAATTGCCCATTCCACTTCTCTATCAAGTTATTACTCTGAAAAAGATATCTCTCTGCCTGTTGCTAGATATTATGGGCTGTACCATGTGTTCCTTGGCATGAAGAAATGACAGTTAGCCTTCCAAATCTGTGTAATATCTTTTGTTCTACTTTTTTATAGCACCCTGAGCATTTGCATCTTCCATCGGGTAAGCAAAGATCAGTCCAGAATCAGTGTCTATTCCTGTCAAGACCCATTTGTAGTCCCCTAGGGCTACCAGTATTAGTCTCACTTTCCAGTTATGTTCAAGACTGGTGTGGGTTGAATGTGTCCCCCAAAGTTTCATGTATTAGAATTTTAATCTCCACTGTAACTCTTAAGAGGGTGGGAAATCCTATTATGGTAATTGAAAGGTGGGGCCTTGAAGAGGTCATTAGATTATGAATGAATTGATCCGATCATGGAGTAATGCATGTGGTTCTAATGGCTTTAAAAGGAGAGTGAATGAAAGCTCAGCTCTCTCTTGCTTAGCTATTTCACCATGTGACACCCTGCATAACTGTAGCATCATCACCAAGAACAAGGCCCTCACCTGATGTTTTCCCTGGACTTTGGAATTCCCAGCCTCCAAAACAGTAAGGAATAAATCATATTTCTTTATAAATTACCCAGTTTCAGGCATTCTGTTATAAACACTGGAAACAAATTAATACAAGGATCTTCCCACCAGAATCTTCCCATAGTAATTGGCAATCTCTGTCTCTCTTGCTGACAAACAGAATGGTTCTTATTGCCATTATGTGCTTGCAAGGGTGCAAAAAAAAAAAAAGTCTAGATTCATTCCATCTCTACATTGCTACAGTACGCCCATGTCCACTCATTTCATGGACCATGTGGCTAACTCAAGGGAACATACCAAAAGGTTCACTTGGTGGTTCCATCACATTCCATATTTGGAAAGGGGCTCTTTAGTTGAGCACTGACATGTCCAACTTTAATGCACCCCTCAAATTTCCATAGTGATTTTCATAGGGCTGAGCCCCAGATGGGCATCCAAAGCTTTAAGAGGTCAGATTTACATTGACCTTCTGCCTGACCATGTGGTCAGCCATTAGCCAGTGCCCATGAGACAGTAAAAACCCAAACACAAGGGCTTTTACCACTGTTCAATTCTTCAGCATGCAATTCAACCCACTGGTCTGATTTGTTTTTACTTTCTTCGACCAGACTGACATGCTCCTAAACATCATGTTTTTTATTCACCTTAGAACTGCCATCCACAGTCCAAGCAGTTCTTTGTTGTTCAGTTGAGAGCTCTTTATAGGGTACTATAGAATAGAATCTAGAAGCTCTACACACAGTTCCAGAGTCAGTCCTAGCGGAGAAGAGGCTCCCTGCTTGTATCTCCTGCTTGCCTTCCCTAGGTAGCACGATCCTGTACAAACCACTTAAATTCTCTAGTCCAAAGTACCAGTAGTTGTTGCTGGCAGATGCTCACAGGCTTTTGCCATAAGTCCAGGTCTAGGCTCCACAAAGGGCAATCACACAGAGAATTTGCACATACCAGCACTCTGGTTTCTACTCTACACTCTGTGGACTCAGACAACCTTTCTGGTTTCCATTTAGCACGTCCAATTACTATTGCCTGAAGGACAGATTAACATGTGTCCCATTTTACAATACTAGGTCAGGGAAATACTGCCCAGTCTGATACAATGTCTGTTCCCGTAATACAATCAGGTAAGAGATATACAATCGTTTTGCATGAAGCCTGTTCAAATATACCAACTCTTCTATGAACTTTCCTCTTAATTCCATTATTCCTTAATTTCCTAACTGTACCCTCCATTAAGATTTTGCCAACAGGTTTTGGAATTACAGGGCATTGGGCTTCTGTGTCAAGGAGACTCAGAAAAATTTCTTCTCCATTCCCTGACCATTTTATCCTTTCTAGTGCAAAAAGCTTTAGGTCCTTAGCAGGGGATTGAGCTAAGGAACCCTTGCTGGTTTGTCAAATCTTCTCCTTGATTAACTTGCCTGACTAATGCCCAAAGCAATTTTAGATCAGATTGCTTATCATAATCTCTGCCTTCTAATTTTTAAAATTTCTCCAAACTGGGGAAATACAGCAAACTTGTTTGGAGCTCTTTTATGTTGGGGGACCAAGAGGGACTCCCTTTGGTCCACCTAAGCTTCAACAGTGTTGCATTAAGACCTTTGTTTTAACCCCATCAACTTCCATTTTATTCATTCCATTTCTTAACAATCATCTAAAAATTTCCACTCTGCTGGATGAGTCCCGTGACTCTTCCCTTTCTTTTTCCTCTAGTTTCACCGCACCAATGTTTTCTTTATTATGTTATTCCTTAGTAACCATTTGTAATTTTCCACCTTCCTGGGATAAGATCTTGGACTCTCCCCTTTGCCTTTCATCATTCTCTTGTTAATTAACCTAATGTTTCTATTAGCATCTGAGGGGAAGCTGAGAGCAAATTTGATAAGGCTTCTTGAGTTGTCTTTCAGTTTTGCAGCAGTAACATCACATGTGGTATCCATGTAGAAGGATCCCCCTTAATCACAGTATCTACCATGACCTGGGTAACAGACATATTCAACAGGTGAATATACTGGTCATCATAAAGCCAGTCTCCCATGGCTTGCACACGAAGCATATCAGCTGCTTCACCTCTGGTGCTCCACTTGGCATTTATAGGAAGAGTTGGGCAATCCCCCTTTTCAGGGTAAACAGACCTTACGGTGGCTTTTATCTGGGACATCAGGCTGGCTGTTCCTTCAGGAACAAACTTCTGTTCACATATAACCATATCTGTAATTGTTCCATAGGATGTCATGGGTCCTTTATGAACCCATCCATACTCTTCTACTCTGCAACATTTAAAAGCAAAGATTACTGCTCGTAAATTAGTTACCTTCAGAATCCACTTTAGTAAAGGTTTTTCACTAAGCTGGTGATATCAATCTACAAAATGAAACAGTTCCTTCAAACTATACCCTCTAGCTTCAATAGTTTCTTGGTTTTGCCCTTTCCCCATATTGACTACCTTCCTGGTAACCACATGTGTCAGAGGTAATTTTTGTTGTCCCTGCATAATTTTTCCCTTGGAAGACAGTTTTGGGGCTATTGAATAAAGCTCAGACTCACTGAAATCTGAGCTTGGTCTAGCATCAAGTTCTGGCCCAGCACTCTCTTTTACTTTCATTTTGGCTATTACAAATAACAATCAAGGGATTGCTATTTTGCTTTTTTCTTATTGGTTTGCATTCCCTTATGTATTCATTGAACCAACTCCCCAAGAATTATATTCATCTCTAAATTCCACTGCCAACTTTTACCTTTAATAATTGTTTGCAGCACAGCTGTGGCTCTATACCATGTGTGACCATGTGGCCATCCAGGAATCAAAGGCTCCTCATTTTCTTCCCATTTATCCTTTTTCTTCCCAAACCACACATTTCCATTAGCCAGGGCTGTTCCAGCAAACCCCAATTCTGAGACCAATTTGAGAGGAGGGAACAAAGAAACAGACCAAAGTGTTTTCCTTTATACTCTTACTCAACAACAACCATCAACACAGAAGGTAGAGTTGGGCCACCAGTGAGTGATGTCTATTTTAGGAAGACTAGCCTAAGATAGTCTTAGAGTATGTTTTGCCAAGGTGTGACAAGAAACAACTCCTGAGAGCAGCACTGACATGGTACTGAGAGCTGAAAAACTTGAAGAAGTCTTGTGGTGAGGAGCTATAGAGAATGTAGCTGTGACCTATGTAGTCTAATAATACTATGGATATCTCAACAGATGCCAGCATGGATCCTGCCAGCTGCCAGGACCGCACCAGCCAATTCAGAGTGCCCCCCGAGCTGTTTTTACTTTCGGTTTTTAAAGCTGCAAGTGCAGCAACTTGGTCGCCCAATTGCCGTGCTAGGAGTTATTAGCCAATGCAAGCAAGCCAACAGTACATAAGCTAATTTTGTGGTTAGTATGGCTCCTTCCAGCCCTTCCCACATTTTCCTGCCCAGGTTTTTTCCACCTGAGTTTATACAAAATGGAGGGGTTATCTTAAATGGTGTCAGTACTGCTCTCGGAAAAAGGACATTACTTCATTCCCCACTGGTTTTAAGGGGATTTTTTTAAGCGAATCTTTGCTTAAGGGTCAATATCTGGTCCCCTATTTATGTGTTCCCAATCTTCTAGTGAGATTTGATCATATAGGGAATGGAGAACCAGTAATTTGACCTCTTGCATGCAGGACCGAATCAAATTGAGGAGTTTATTGAAAAGGCATGGTCCCAAGGTTATTAGCAAGAGGAGAATTATTAGTGGTCCCATAAGGCTAGAAATTAAAGTTGTTAGCCATGGAGAAAAGTTAAACCAGGATTCAAACCAGTTAGAGGACTGTTCTTGTTCTAAGTCCCATTGTCTGATGCGTTCTCATAACCTTTTCATGTAGTCTTCAATGACTCCAGTATGATCTATATATACACAGCACTTTTCCTTTAATGCCAAACAGAGTCCCCCTTGTTGTAGAAAGAGGAGGTAAGTTCTCTATGGTTTTGGAGGACTACCTCGGAAAGGGAAGACAAGGAAGTTTGGAGGAGGGTTATAGAATTTTCTCATAATCATTAGTTTTTATATATAGTCCTTGGTTTTGCGCACCACCAAGTGTAAGTTTTGGGCTTTCATCCCCATGGGCAGAGTCTGTCTTTGGTGATTTCAGTCAGATTCAGAGACCTAACAGTTTGGTTCACAGGCCTAGCCTTACTGTTTCATTCACCCCTGAGAGATTTTATCCTCCTTATTCTTAAGGTAAAGGAGGCTGGAGGTCTCTTTCTTCTGAAACTGCTTCCTGTGGACCATGGGCGTAGTCCCTGCCTGCATTTTGGAGGTATAAAACCTCTCATTGGCTGATCTAGTGATTTATAGGGACTTAGTTCCTCTCAGGAAAGGTTGGGTTGGAATCCTTGGATTATCACCATCTTGATGTGGCACTGTAACCTGGAAGATACAAGCTTTACAAACAGATTAAAAACATAGGGCTAGAATCAGGTAACAGGTGTGGTAGTGTTTCTTTCTGAAAAATAATTTTTTCTCCAAGTTTTGCAAATTTACCAAAGGTATCTATGACAAGACTAATTTATTTGCAAAATAAGTTTAGTTTTTGGCCGGATTATTTGCATAAAGTGCAGTAAGAGTAATGGCTTATGATATAAGCTCTTTTTTTTTTTTTTTTTTTTTTTTTTTG
>NW_007726384.1:681922-711002 GCF_000696425.1 Galeopterus variegatus | reverse complement strand
GCTCCATAAAGGGTCAACCTTAATTCCTTAAGGCAGTCTGGTCATGTCTGAAGGTATGATATTCCAGTCAAAGCCTGGGTAAAATAACCAGTGTTTCCAATTGTGTCCTGTTACAAAAAGAACAGATTCTTATTGAACTTATGCAAATAACTGTATTGCCGTAAAACAACTTGTGAATAGTTTTTTTTTTTTTTTTTAATCTTGGAGGGATCAAGTAGAGAGAAAGGTAAGTGTTTTAATTTTTGTTCCTAAACATATACTTTAGCAAGCTGTTATACCTTAAAAGATTTTCTTAGATCTAGAAAACAAAACATTAAGAGAATCATCAGTGTTTCAAAATAAAGAAATTGTAAAAAACTATAATTCCTTTTAATTAATCTACCAATTAACTTTTGTTGTTTTGACATTTGTGAACAATTTCACAAACCCATCAGTTGCTTCATGAGAATTTTGGAACTTCAGTTTAAAGCTATGAACTCAAAGTTTGTCAGAAACTGTATCTATCAGAGTTTTTTTCATGAAATATTTGAAGACATAACATTTTAAGATTATAATTAAACCAAGATTATAACCGGTAGCATTTATATCAAGACACAGATATTTAAGAACCTTACAAGATTTTGGAACACATATCCATAACACCTTCAGTATTGACAATGCTTTCCCATATATTCTAATTTATTAAATAAGCTAATTAGCTGTGATACATCTTTTATATATCCTTTGAGAAGCTCCAGGGCCCTTGGAATTCCTGAAAGTTATTTTAAACTTTCAGAATTTAGTGTTGGAAAGCTGTGTTAAATAACAAACAGCTTAAAACACTTACTTGAATAAAATCACAAATGATTACAAAAAGTAAAACCAAAGTGACAAAGGGTTTTAAAGTCAGAGAGCACAAGAAATTATCATGATAAAACATGAAATAAGCTCTCTAGGCCAGTTATCTAAAAGACAAAGAAAAACTTTTCACAATTTTGTATTAAGAGCAATCAAGTGTTTTTTTAGAAAATCTGGTTGTTCCTTCATAAGAGAGCAAGTTCTAACCACGTATTAGAATACTTTTGACATTAACCATATCCCCACATCTATAGCCTTTTTTAAATTACCTCCTTTTGACATATTGTTTCTTTATCATCAATGTTAAATTGGCCTAATTTGCCTAAAATTATACAGAGAAAGGTTTTTCTGGTTTTCACTGGGTTTTTAATTAAAAGCCTCTAGCAAAGACAAATATAATCATGCTTGATTAGTAAACCCAGGCAAAGATGTACACTGATAAAAACATTTTTATATATTCAGGGTAATAAATGCAGGTCCATTTGTCAGAGCAGATCATACAAAGCCCAGTTTGAGTCTCAGCTATTTCTACCAAATAAGTGTTTATGGTTTTTCTGTAAGACTGGCCCAAAAGTGCGAATCTCACTTGTTGGGAAGGCTCATCTTGCAGAGACCAGGAGACAGAGATCGTTGCAATCAAGCAAGAGGTTTTTATTCCAGCATGCTGGGGTCGCTCTGTTTTCAGGACAGAAGCAGCCCCAAGCTCTTAACACAAGCACTGTTTATACAGTTTGGTAGGCAGAGTTTGGCAATAGGATGAGTTGTACAAAGCTTATTGGTCATCTGAGGCGACTTTTAAATTCATTGGTGGTACACAGGCAGGAACTTGGGACATGACCCATCACCTAGTAGTTAGGCCTTTCCTGGAACTGGGTGTACTTCGGGTTCTTGGAATGGCCCACCCTCATAGTGGTTAGGCCCTTCCTGGAAAGTCCCACCCCTATAGCGGTTAGGCCCTTCCTGGAAATTCCTTTTCCCCTGGCGATAGAAAGTTCCAAAAATGTTGGTGGGTTCTTAAGCCATTTAATTAATATTTAAACTTAATTAATCTACCTTATCACACAGCAAGCAGTTTCACAGAAGCGAATTGCATATGTTATGAAAGTGGGGGTTAATTTTATCTCTACAAGAGGTAGAATTGCAAGAAGAAATTGCCTAAAGATTACCAAATGGTGGGGATAACTAAATTTAAAATCATTTGGAATCCTTTTCTTAGACTTAAGTTATGAGGCAGCAATCTTGAGTTTCCATGAGTTATAGAAAATACCTTCTATTATCTGTTATTAACATTATAGGAAAATTTTAATAAGGAAACCAAATTTTACTTTTGGTACCAGTGTACTGTTAATAATACAACTAATTTTAATAAACTTATAAACAAATCTAATCTCAGTGAATTTTGATCACATAAGATTATCATAAACTTTTTATTAGTTCTTATAAACCCTTTATATTTAATTTAGACAAAAAAATTTTTTTTTAAAAAAACCATATTACCTTCCTTTTTAATAACCTTTACCAAAATGTATCTTTATAAAAAATATTCTGTTAAAAAGTCTTTATACCTAGCAGTTTGAATTATGCATATTGATTATAATTGACTCATTAGCTCCAATTTTCCAGTAACAAACCTGTGAAGGAAGCAATTTTGAATTGTTTTATATTAATATTTGTAGATAAAAAACTATTTATAACTTCTGAAGAGACATGTTTTTAATTTTAACAGATTCAAATATTTGGGGTTTTTTGTATCATATAAAAACAAAACATTAAAATATAAACATAAACTTATATAATAATTATGTTTTAGTATTTTATTAATATAACATTTTAAGATTTCAAATTCCTGAGGAGCAATTTGAAATTATGATTTTATTTATAAGCATTTAACCCATTTATATTTGTCTAATTTTTACATCAAGCTACATCTTTATTAATTAATATAGGTTTTGTTTACAATGTTAATGAGACAGATAAAATAGAAAACTCACTAGTTCAAAAAAGACAGTTGATTTTAAATTGCATTTCTGAAAAATGCCAATGCTTATCTTTTTTTAGAGAAAGCAAGGTAACAAATTTACATTGCAAGGCAAGTATGCAACCTTCTCAAAGAAATGCAGAGAATGTTTTCTTCTTTAGCCAAATCAAATGGAGCAAATCTTCCCAAATATTTTGCTGTAATTTAGCTGGGCACTTGATTTGTTGCACCTTGGCATTGCCTTTTCCCAGTGATCTTAAGGCCAAAGGCACAATTTGGATCTTGTGACCCCTAAGCTGTAGCTTGAAAAGCAGGCAGAAATAGTTGCCATATATACAGACAAAACACTCATGCATATGCACACACATACTTCCCAAAGAGACATCTCAACCAAACTAGTTGGTCTAAGTTGTAACTTGTCATACTCCACACCTATGGTACCAATCAACAGCATGGAATAGAGGGCATCTGTCTTGTGCATGCCAACAGGATTGGAGGGCTTATTCAGATTGCTGGTACTCAACTAAATGTCTAACCAAGGAAACAAAGAGAAAAGAGGAGCAGTGGGGTCATCCAGTTCAGCTTAGTCCCAATCGGTGGGGCCAATTTATTCCATTAACAGTAATTGATAAAAGCAGTTTTCCCCACTGTTTTCAGTATAAAGAAGGAAAGTACCAACCAGATTTAAATCAGAAAAACAAAGACTAGCCAGGAGCCCTCCAGGGTACACTTAAACAGAAGTGGATACAATCCAACCAAACAGAAGTGGGATCAGAAAATCAGAGAAAGATAAAGAGAATAAAGCATTTCCTTATCAGAATTTAGGCCAGGGACTCCAGGAGATATCTACCAGCAGCAGAGACATGGGAGCAAAATAGTCCCAGTGGCCACTTGCCTCTTGCAGCTGGCGTCCTCTCTGGTGCCCAAAGCTTTCCAATTTTTGCCAGTAATTAAATTAGGCTCTCAGATTACAGTGTCATAGAAATGGATAACTAGCACAATAAAGGTCAGAGACACAGGATGGCAGATACTTATCATGCCTCACTATTACATTACATATGACCACAATTAAAGACATACAAAACTACAAAACGTATATGCACACCCAGCACCACACAAAAGACAAAGACAAGTGGCCACAACAAATTTTCTAACAATTCCAAACCAAAGGACCCGACGATGTCTCATGGGAATCCTGAACTTGGGAAGTAGTGCTGCATCCAGCCTTCCACAAAGTCTCTAAATCAGAGCTCTGATACCCAAATGCAAAACAAGACTCACAACAACATAAACTCACGAGGTTAATATAAAGACAAACACAAAGACAATACACAAGTTTGGCCACCAAGGGAGGCCACCAAGTGGACCACACCAACATCTCGGTGGGTCTGGGGAAGAGGCGTTGCAACTGTGTCCAGTCTGGCCTGATTTCCCCACCAAAAGAGTTGACTCATCCAAATCTAGAGGCACCAGAAAATCCTAAACTGGCCAGCAGAAGATCTTGTGCCTCCGGGGCTGAGGAATGTCTTCTCAGGAGCTCCCCCCTAGAGACTTCGTAGTGTGGGGAAAAATCCCAGCACTGTGGAATTGGTCTCTGAGGGGTAATGGTGATCCCAGACGAGCCCCCAAATGTTATAGGCATCAGGAGAAATCACCCTCGGAGACCGATATGGAAAAGGAAAAAAAACTTTATTGCCGGCTGCCGGAACTGCACCAGCCAATTCAGAGTGTGGCCGGAGCCGTTTTTACTTTCGGTTTTTAAATCTGCAAGCACGGCAACTCGGTCACCCAATCACCGTGCTAGGAGTTATTAGCCAATGCAAGCAAGCCAACAGTACATAAGCTAATTTTGCGGTTAGCATGGCTCCTCCCAGCCCCTCCCACATTTTCCCACCTGGGTTTTTCCTGCCTGAGTTTATACAAAATGGAGGGGTTATCTTAAATGGCGTTGGTCCTGCTCTCAGAAAAAGGACATTACTTCATGTTCACCATGTCTAAAGCCATTATGCAGCACTGGTGGAAAATACAATGATTTAAATAGTATAAAACTCCTTAGTGCAGCTCTCCCCGAAGCTGTAGCTTTAATAAATGACTCAAAAGCTTGCTTTGCTCTATTCCACATGACTTCTGTGTGCATCCAGAGGACATTGCTTACTCGGCAACAACTTCTGTGAGCATTATATTATAAGATTCTATGATGTACATCTGAGTCCTAAAATGGCATTCTCTTCAGTTTATATCACAAGTCCCAGATGGCTCGACTTAATTCAATTTCACAGCTACCTTCTTAAGAAAGTATATTAAAGCCAAAGAATCCTTCAATAGAAGTAGAGAGCAATGAAGTTCACAGATAGAACCACACTACTTTAGTTGTCAATTATATTTCCTCATGAATGACTCCTTGAGTTGCAGCCAAATTTAAAATTAAAAAGATCTTGGCCCACATGACCTTCATGAGAAGCCTAAGAGTTCCTCATTTCATTAAGAAGGAGCACAATACTGGTTAAATTTATGTACTAATAATGTCTCTAGTTAAGATCACAACTTGAGACAGATTTTTAGTAAAAATTTTGTCAGCTTTTATTTCTTTCTTTCTAAATTTTTATTGTATTTTTCTTCTTGAAATAGCCTTTGAAGCGGGGAGCTGAATATGTTTATGCAAGGTTGCTGCAGTATCATCCTTGCAGGGTTGCTACTATCCTTGCTTCTGATTAAAATTCATGTTTTCTTTAAATAGCATGAAATATACTTCTCAGACCTCTTTGGCCTTGGTCAGGAATGTATAACCACTGAAAAAATTTTAGACAGGAGACTGGTAATTAGGCACAGCTTGAAAAGCCAATCAAACTCAGTCTACTATTGCTCCTAGGGAGATCCTAGTGATTGCCACTGCAGTGCAGGAATCTCAGATGTGATTCTGCAGAGCTTGCCTAGCTCTCATTATAATCAAACAGCAAAAATAATTAGTAGATAGAGCTCGTAGATTTAATTCATGAAATGTGTTGAGCAGGAAACATACTCTCAACTAAACACTGAGGAGAGTAGCTTAGTTATAAAAGTTAACAGCCTGGAATTCTTATAGAATCAATATAACATGTCAGTTAGATTTCTAGAATTTTTCTTAATACTAAATGATTGGCTTCATTTCTTTTCTTTTTGTCTTTTCCCTGTTTGTCTTTCAGAGCATCCCCTTATAAAAGTGAACTGTATTGCATACACTTAGTTACCATCCTTTCACATTTTGTCACAAACGTGCACAAGTTTTTCATTGGGGTACATGCCATAAATAAGCAATTGGAAACAAATATATTAAAATTTTACTAGGCTCTAAATCAGATGGCATTGACTGGTTTCTCTAGATGTACATTAGTTAAATTCACTGTATAAAAACAGTATTATGAAGGACATCATCATTGTTACAGCATATAGACTTCATAGATAAATTTTTTAAAAGAATGTCAGTGTTTGTATAACCACATAAGAAGTAAATATCAAAGTGTTACTAAACTTTTGCTGCATAATTTGTACAAATCGCTATTTATAAGAAGTTAATCAGCTTTGCCTAATGTTTGGGACTTATTTAATTTAACAAATATTTCCTGAACACATTGTTAAAGGGATGTAAATGTTAAAATGCAAAACTATATCACAAAGTATAATGAATGCCATAAACTCTGTACATATATGTGCTGTTAAGATTCAGAAGTTAGAAAAATAATATTCAGTTAGAGGAAGAGAAAAATTTCATGGTGTAAGTTGCATTTCAGATGAATTTTGAAGGATGCATTGGAAATTGGTGTAAAAATAGAGACAGACATTTCACACAGAGAAAAACCTTGGAGACGTGAAAGCATGGTGAATGGTCAGCAACATCATATAATCCAATTTGGTCAGAATAGGTTATTGAAAGTACATTGGGGCCATTTTGTAGAAGATTTTGAATGCCTGAGTTAGTAGTGTTCAATGATTAAAAAGGATATGGGAAGCCATTGAAAGTTTGTGTTTTGTTAGTAATGATGAACAAATAATTTCAAAGTTTCATTTGGGGACAATTGATCTACAAGAAAAGGGTAAAGTTGATTGACAAAGAGATACTCTAAATGAAGGGGCCAGGAGGCAAGCTAAAGCAAGAATGCAGTCAGTCAGCAGACAATGAGCACATGCAATAGAGTGGTTGCAATGGGATTGGGAAAAAGAAAGTACATTTGAGAAATCTGAAGGTAGTAGAAACTATAAGACGACAAATGACTAGCTGTAGGAGTGATAAAAGGGAGAAATAAAATTATTCTGAAGTTTTAGGTTAAGGTAACTAGGAAAATGGAGCTGTGAACAGTAACAAAATGTTAGAGAGGAGGCTTTGGGGGGAATATTAAAGAGAGTAATTTCTGTTTTCAACAGTACTGTGATTACATATATACTGCAGATCTCCTAGCCAAGCTATTTCAAACAAATAATAGTAATCCCCAAGGACAAGACAAAAGTGGGAACAAAAGTTACAGTTAAATATTTTTTGCAACTCAATACTTTATTGAAAATTTTGTAGTTTCTACTGTCAATTCTGGTCAAGAAAATGAATTGGATTAGGGAGTGAAATTTCTCAACTACAGCCCAGTGCTGACTTCCAGGAAGTGCACTTTATGCTTTGACAGAGTCGATTTTAATGGAATGCCTAGATAGATTTATATTTTAACACTATGTAATGAAATTGCTTAAGCCTTCATTATCTGAACAGAACTGTGATTCATATTGGCAAGTCACTAAGAGTTAGAAGGCAGAGAAATAGCAACCAGGAAGATAGCTATTTAATGTTTCAGTTTATAGTACGAGGACGTACTGATAATGATAGCTACTACTAAAGCCAAGTGGTTAAGACGGCAACCTTTGGAGTCAGACCGCTGGGTTTAAATTCAGGGACTATCCTTTATTATGTGTGACCTTGAGCAATTGTTAATTAACCTCCTCGAACCTCAGTTTCTTTATCTATACAATGAGAATAATAGTAGTAACTACCTCATATTTGGTATTGTAACAATTAAATAGGACAACACATGTAAAGCAAGCATTAGTAATTCTCCAGAAACATTTGGTTTAACCTATGAATATAGGTTCTAGTGCAATGTGTGGGCTACTCTGTAAAGATGTTATGTCTTGAGAATTAATCAGTTGAATGAATCCATCTCCTTCAGTTTCACAGTATATGGAAAAAAAATAAAGCAATTAATATGATCTTCATGTTATACTTCATGTGACACTGCATGCTCTGATCTGAGATGAAGTTGTTCTTTGTTCTCCATAAATGGATAATAACCAGTCACATTTATTGAACATTCACTATATGCCAGGAACTGTTTTAAGAACTCTACATGAATTAACTCAATGTCACAGCAACCTTATGAAGTATAGTTCATGTATCAGATGAAACACAGAAGCACAGAGAAGTTAAGTGTTATGTTTAATAATACACAGAGAAAAACAGAGCCAGAATTTGAAACCTGGCAGTCTGACTGCAGAGCCAATGCTCTTAATCACTATGCTGCACTGCATCTCATTAAGGGTTTGTTAAACCCATTCGGATATTACACAGCATTACTGGGTGTGTTTAACAAATTCAAAGAACAAATGGTTTAAGATATTTAGTCTATTAGAAAAAAAAATAGCCTGAAAGCAGATGTTTTTTATCATGTATAAGTTTTATCTATTCATTACAACAAGGCCTCTGTAAACACTGTAAAGAGCCAACTTAAATTGTTATATGAACTTGAAAGTACAGTACAAATTCCTATAGGACTGATTATCTGAAACTCTGGTTTTCTAAACTTTCTAAGCCTAATAATTCAAACTCTTTCTAACATGTCATTTAAATGCAAAATGTATTTACTTTGAAGAAAACCTGAAGAGATCCTGCTAAATCCCTTTACATAAAGAGATGCTCTTTAGGTAAATTCACAGGATGATGCTTCCTGTGAGTGTCTTAGATTTTCCTGCATGCAACTTAACATTCAGTCTCAAGCAAATCCAGTTTCTGAGGGTGCATTGTAATAACCACGTTTCTTTAAAAATTCAAAGTGGTCCAATCAGCAATTACTCAGAATTACAGAGGTTTTATTGTAATGCTAAATCTTTGAATCTGTTCCTTCTCCACATTGACAGTACTCAAGATTATAATGAAGAAAGTGAAGAAAGAGCTACCTCTTGGCTTTCAATTGTCACGAAAAGACATTTCCTTTGGTTTTTGCCCTAAGTCTTGTAATATCTTGGTTGTGAGTTTAGTTGGAACTGTGGAGATATTACACCTAATTTTCTCAAGTGTGTCCAAATCTAAAAATGGAGGCGGTCCTCTTTTCATCCTGGTCTTGCTTATAACTTCAAGGGACAAAATAACCTGATCAAGGACTTTGGAGACTACGTTTTCATCTTTGTTACCTCTCATTGTCATTTATACATTCTCTCTCTTAATGAGGCAGGCTGGTTAACTAAACATACTCTGATGTTAAGCTATGTTTTTATGAAGTGCAGTATTTGAAAGTTGTGGTTGTTTGAATCTAGAAGAGCTAGTTGTTGTTAATCAATTTGAACACTGGATGGCAGTCCTCACTAATAATAAAAATAAAGGCTATTGATAAAATAGGATTGATTCAAAATAACACCCTAGGCAGCCTAAATATCTTGCCAATTTTAACAGCTAAAAAGTCAGCAAAGAAGAACTTTGAACAAAGATGGTGACAGAATCAGAATGTTAAAAATACTGAGCTTCCTTGGTATCGTCATGAATATGTGAAACTTGCTTTTCAGTTGACTTGACAACATCGTGCACCAGGATCAGTTTCAGAAGTGTTACTCTATTTTCCAAATACTCAGTCCTTAGACCACAAATTAGATTTGCTTTCTTTATTGTCATCTGAAACCCATTCCTGGCTGAAGATAGAGCTACCATGATTAAAGTCTGAGGTGAATTTGCCTCAAGGAGAACTTTCAAATTTGCTTGATCCTATTCCCAAAAAGTAACTCTGGTTGTTTCTTTCCCATTTTCCAACTTTATAACCAAAGTCTCTCAAATGAAAAAGGGTTACATTGGTATATCTGATATTTATGTTTGGAAGGAACGCCTTCTTTTTTAATTGAGGTAAAAGATATTGGAACATCTCACATATTTCTATGCTTGTTCATAGTATAGTGATGGTGCATGGATATTAGAGGAAAACTGACCTGAGATGGAACACCAGCTCTGCCACTAACAAGGTGAGTAAACATGGGCAAGTTATTTAATCTCTCTGGTCCTCAGTTTCCTCAACTATAAATGGATGAGTATATGAAATGATACCCTTTCATAAATTTGGCATAAGTTGTAAGTGAAGTTATGCATGTAATGTACTTCAGATGATCTTTGGACACATGCTATGTGCTCAATGAATATTAGCTATTATTATTATCATTACTGCCATTATTAGCTCCACTAACATCGTGTATTTCTTTTTCCTAAATATTTTGTTAACTGATATGATAGACAAAAAGCTAATTGAAGGTATTTGTTAGTGGTTTAAATTCTTAATTAACTTAAATTGAGTGGCAATATTTATTAAATTCAGAGGCAATAATTTGAAAACAATTCATTCATCCTAAGGAAGAAATCATATATTTTTTCTTCTCCATATATTGTTAACTAAACTCAATGTGTCTGCCTATGTGTTGTGGAACAATGAAATACTGTTATATTTCTAAAGAGCACATTCTTCCTCTTAAATGAGATCTGCCTCAGATACTTTTGCTAAAATTCTGATTATCAGGGAAGGCAGTGAGATGAAATGCATTTTGTATTGCTTACCAGCAGGCCCTTCCGACTTACAAAAGAGAAGTATGGTAATTTCTCACTCATAGATTCACTTAATATCTAATTCAACATATAGTTATGTAGAAACAAAAAAGATTTCTTAAGGCTTCCATGAGCCATGGTATGCAGTGTTGGTAATAGCCTCTGAAATATTCTTTCTGCTTATAGATGGCATTAAGTTTACCAGATTTGTATAAAGGCATAAAAAATATCCCCTCTTTTCTGATTCAGTGTTCTCATTGCCTCCACAATGAGAGAAAATATTTGCTTCATACCACAAAAATTTTTGTGGCAGTAAGTGTATTTAAGTAATGGTTTTATAATCCTAGAGGAAAAAAAATCTTGTGATATTAAAAAAAAAAAAAATCACATGGGTTAAATAAGGACTCCAGAAACTTAATCATGTGAACTTTTTTTATTTTAAAATTTAAAACGGGAAACTAAAACCCCTGCTTCCAGGTTTATGAAGAATTCATATACATACACATACATAATAAATGTATTTCCTGAGGACACATATGTTAGCTCAAGGATAGATGCATGAGATAATCACATAGCTAAATTAGGAAAAAATTTTAAAGTTCTAATTTAAATTTTATTAAAGGTCTGGAAAGATTATTTTTTTTCCAGCTTAGGGATGTAAAGGGTTAACTTAGATTCCAGTAACAAAAAAAACAAAAACAAACAACAACAACAAAAAAAAACAGACACATGGAGGAATCTAAAATAATGGCAAGCCAGTTTTCAATCCACACCTTGCATAAGGTTAAGCTGACAGTACTTGCCTAGGAGTAATTTATTTTTTTAACAAGAACAGCTCTAAAAAATTAGTAAATGTTCAGTTAAAATATTTTTAAGAAACATGAATAATCCTATGTGAGACTTGGTAAGGAAATTATTACCAAATGCTTCCCTTTTCCTCAGTGAGCCCCACTAGTACTCCCACTCACACATGCAGGAAAGCAAATAAAGTACTAAAATATTTTGTCTTTGTAATCTATGCTAACCATACAAGTAGTTGTTCCCATGGCAAATACTCATATTTTCCAACCTTGTTGGGTTTGAGGCAATAGCTCCAAATTCTCATTTCTGACAGGAATGAGGTTGCCACACGTCCTGTTTTCTCAGAATAGTGCTAGTTTATAACCCTTATCCTAGCATCCTCTTAATAGCTCCAAATTTCACTCTCAATGTGTTTTAGTTTGGCAATAAATTATATGGTCATACTAGGTAAAAAGTTAAAGAAATAAGCATCGCCCAAAATAAAGTTTCCCAGAAGTGTTAATTGCATCACAAAAATAGGTATAAATTTATTTTCCTACCCTACAGCTTTGGGAAGTTGGTGTTGGTGGGGGGCAACCTGAAGAAGGGGTTACATGGATCTCATTAAAGGGGCATCCTGAAGAAGGGGCTACACGGATCTCATTTAATTAAGATTTCTATGTAGGAAATTGTTTGGTGTGCTGGATTCTTAAAAGTGGACAGTCCTCAAAAAGATTCCTTAAGCGTAGAAATAGCATATGACCTACCAATTTCATTCCCTTCAGAATTATAAACAGGCATTCAAACAAATATTTATACATTAATGTTTATAGCTGCATTATTCATAATAGCCAAAGATGGAAACAATCCAAATATTCATCAGTTGATGAATGGAAAAACAAAAATATGGTATATCCATAGAATGAGATATTACTCACCCATGAAAATGAACGAAGTAGTTATATCTGCTGCAACACAGGTAAACTTTGAAACATTATGCTAAATGAATGGAGCCAGACAGAAAAAGCGACATATTGTGTATTATCATTTATATGAAATACCCAGAAAAGGCAAATTCATAGAGACAGAAAGTAGATTAGTGGTTGCCAGGGGCTGAGAGGAGGGGATGTTGTGGGAGTGACTGCTAATAGATTCAGTGTTTCTTTTTCAGGTGACAAAAGTGTTCCAGAATTAAAAAGTGGTGATGGTGACTTGACTTAACTTTGTGGATATACAAAACACCAATGAATTGTATGCTTTAAGACAGTGAATTTTACAACATATGAATTACACCTCAAAAATGAAATATAAGGCAGTCAGAACTTATGGAAGAGGAAATACTTTTGGAAACCTTGTCACTTCCTTAGTTTGATTTTTTGTTTGTTTGTTTTTTGTCTTGCTTTTTGTGTTTCCCCTACTGGTAAGCAGTAAAATCAATCAATGTCTCTGTGTTTTGCTCTCACTCCCGTGCTCTCTCTTTTGAATCTGGATGCTTGCCTTCAGTGTAGTTAGGAAGAGCAGAGTTGAGAAGACAGCATCCCCATCAGCAACCAGACTCGGCTAAAGCAAAAGCCAATCAGTATAGTAGATACTACTCAAGAATAAAGAAGCAAATTAGTTAGTACCTAGGCAAAGGGTACTATAGGGAGCAGGTGTGAGCCTAGGCAGTCCTGCTCTAAGGCTGAAACTCATGTGAAATGTATTAATCAGGGATAAAGGCAGTATCTACTGGATTTTAAAATATTTAATAATCTCATTAAGAATTTTCTCTGGCACCTAATGACTGTTTGAACCAAACTGAAAGACTGTTGTGTCATAGCTAATGTCTTCCAACATTTTGCCAAGTTAACAATTCTCTTTATAATTTAACATCTTTTAGGTATGCATAGATGCCTAATAGGAATAGTGGGCTAAACAATCAGAACAGAAGTGCCAACACAGCAATAATCCAGAAAATTGCTGATTGTTGATGGGCATTAACAATTTGGCTAATACTTATGACCCAGGCAGCATCATTCAATGCGTACACTCGCATCACTGAGTTAAAAAAAAAAAGTCATAAATTCAGAGGCTTAAAACAACACATTTACTCACAGTTTCTGTGGAATGGATTCTGGGCACGGCCTACCCAGGCCCTCTATTTAGAGTCTTGCAAGCCTGCAAATGGAAGGGTCCAGAGCTGCATTCTCATCTGGAACCTCAACGAGGGAAGAAGCTGCTTCCAAGCTCACTCAGGTTGCTGGCGGATTTTATTTTCTTGCAGCTGTAGAGGGTCCTGGCTTATTTGTGACTGTCAGCTTGAGGCCGATCTCAGATCTTAGAGTTCATTTCATGTAAGCTTCCTAAAATGATTATTTCTTCAAAGCTAGCAAGGAAGAAAAACTCTAGACTGAGTCTGCTAGCAAAACAGAACCATATGTAATGATGGAAGTGGCATCTCATCAGTTTTGCTGTATCCTGTGTGTTTTAGGCAAGGTACAGGTCCTGCTCACTCAAGACACTCAAGGGGAGAGAATTACACAAAGGTGTGAACACCAAGAGGCAGGGATCATGAAGTCATCTTAGTGTCTACTCGCCTAAAAATGGTGACTGCTTTTTATGTAATTTTAATGATTAGTTTTTGAAGCCTTAACTGAAACATCTTGAAGTTTTGTATTCTTTGAAATAAATATATGTGTGTCTTTTATTCCACCTCCCACTACTACCAAATAGTAAGTGAGAACCTTATGAAACGCTGGCAGCATTTTTTCCTTTTTATGAATCACAAGTTAATCCTGACTATCTTCAGCTTTGCTCAGACCTTTATTAGAATGTGGAGTTTATTTTGGGGATGTGCAACTTAAGCAAGATGGAGGAAGATGCCCAAAGGAAAACAACAAAAATGATTAGAGGGACTGGAAATAAATTCTGTAAGAACATGTAAGAAGATTATAGCTACTTATTTCAGGAAAGAGAATGCTAACACAAAAGGGTGGCCTTGTTAACAATATCCCCATGTGTTGAGTGAATACTGTTTAACCTTGTGATGGAAAAGTAGTGAATGAATTTAAATTCCCTTTACTCAGTACATGTGTGTATGTCTGTGTGTGTGAGTGTGTGTGTGAGTGTGTGTGTGTGTGTGTGTGTGTGTGTGTGTGTGTCTGTAAGGGGAGTAAATATACTATATTGGTGAAAATGACAAGTGTTTCATAGATACTGTAAATGTTTCAATGACTCTGTGGGCTGCCTTTAGGTACAGTAGTTCTTAAAAGCAGGGGAAAAGCCTACAACTATCACTTTTCTTCTGAAGATTACATGAAAGGAACATCCTAATGGAATTAGCTTTAAAGGCAAATCCAGCTCATTGCAACATTCAAAAAGACAGTGCAGCTTTAATGCAATGTGTTTGTTGGTTTTAATTCTCTGAGTTTTTGCAGTATACTTGTATTATCTTAAGTGTTCAGGCTTACAGAGTTCAAGCACATAAGTAGAATTACCACCAAATATAGTGTCCAAAATGGGACATTTTTGAGTGAAAAAAGATTTAATTAATTATACTATGCAAAAGCCAAACCTGCCCCAGATGAGCTGGGACACATGTTTACTATAACTAAAAGCAATATCCCCGACTGGCAATAACTAGAAGAATGACTATGGGGAGGGGGTTGTTTTTTTCAGGTCCCTGGCAAGGTAGATCATAAGTTCGTCGTGGGTGGTAGTGAGGTCTTAGACTTTGTTTGTACCCATAGCATCTCAGTGAGTACAACAGGATGAGAACTGAGTAATAGTAATAATGACAAGTACTTGCTGTGGATAAGGCTATGTTCTAAGCATTTTACAAGTATTAACATATTTAAAACTCTCCACAGCCCTACGAGATACTAATGCTATCATCTCCATCTCAAAATAAAGAAACTAAAACACAGACATGTTAAGTAACTTGCCCAGACATCCACAGCACTGGGATTCACTCTCTTTCATCTCCTCTCTTACTTTTCTTCTCATCTCTTTATGTCCCTACTTGTCTCTCCCTCTCTTTCTACCTCCCACCTTTCCTCCTCTCTTTCTTCCCTCCCTCCCTGTATCTCTTCTCTTTTATTTCTTTCCCCTCTTCTTTTATCTCTTATGTTTTTCTTTCATGGTATATCCCATTTTGTGAAAAAGTTCAAGTACTTAAGGAAAAAGGTGGGTAGACTACTACACTTATTGTTCTCTAAGTGTTTTTCTAGTCCTTAAATATTTCTGCAAATATTATTTGGTGACTATTGTGTGCAAGAGCCTATTCTAAAATGTAGCACAACATAGAAAAGTAGGTAGGAGTAGGAGAGTCGCTGTAGACCCCTCACGCCCGTTGTCCAGACTGGGTCACAAACCCTCCACACGCAGGTCTATGAGCCAGGTGATAGGAAAAGGTTGTGGGAGCCGTGGGTGAAGAAATAATAGGCTTTATTCAGAGCTTGGAGCAGCCGACCTAATATGGCTTCCTGGAGCATCCTCTGGAAGCTTCACGCATCTGCACCGTTAGTCCTTTATACTCAAGTCCATAATTCAAAAAAAAAAAAAAAAAACAACACCCAGATACACATGCGCAATCACACCTCAGATGCTCAGCAAGACTCCAAACATCCGAGATATTCCCTGATTCACCTAGTAAATATTTATTGAGTGTCTCCTCTATTTCCAGCATAACGCTGGGATTCATAACACTTATCAACCTCTTTGAAATGATGTGCTTACTTGTCTTTCTCTCCCACTAAACCAGTTCTTACCTGGGATGCATGGATGGATGGGGTATGTGATGAAACTTCCTGAAACTGTATGCAACATTTTATGCATGTGAACATATGTTTATTTTCTGGACTGAGGTGCAGTAGCCTTCATCATATTTTCAACAGGGGTTATGGGCCATAAGTAGTACCTCTGCTATACTTTGAATTTTGAACAGCTCTGTGGTTAAGATCATAAACTCTAGATTCAGCCAGACCACCTACAGAATGTGTGATACACGGTAAATGACATAACTCTGCAGCTTGGGTTTTCTCCCCAGTTTACTGTGAGGATTACACGAACTGGTTTGCGTAAAGCATTTAGTGTAGTGCCAGACACTTAGTATATGCCCAATAAACATCAACAAAAAATACAGTGTTTTCCACATAGTAGGCACTTAAATAACATTTAATAGGTAATATGAGAATTTCTCTAAGGGGGGGTTTCTCAAGCTTGGTACTACTGACATTTTGAGCCAGATAATTATTGGTTATGGTGGGCTGTCCTGTGCACTGTAGGATGTTTAGCAGCATCCCTGACTTTTACCTACTAGTTGCCAGTAGCACAGCCTTCCCAGTAGTGACAACCAAATATGTCTCCAAACATTGCCAAATGTCTGGGGATGGGGGCAAAGTCACCTCCTCCCTATTAATAAAAACAGATCTAAACAAATAGAGTTGATCAACAAGTTATAATATAATTATTTTATCAACTTCATAGTTCACAGTTGTAGGCACCATATTGATCCAGTAGGTGACAGATCACTTTCTGTGGAGGGGACTGACTTATGATTTCGGTTAATGGGCATTCCCCACTCAACTTCAACTAGGAGCTAATCATCCTCCAGGAGTCCAGAGCTATGATTAAAAAGGTAAGTTGAGGCATTCACCAATCTGTGTACACCTCAAAATATCCTCTATTGGGTTAAAGCAGATCTAGGCACTTGCTAGGCAAAAACATGGCTTCTTCACAATCACAAACAAACTAGACTAAGCCAACACACACAACAACAGCAACAATAACAAACAGCAACAACAAAACCACCTCTATCTCAGAAACATGCTTCTTAGGGAAAATTAAAATAACTTTAACGTCAAAACATTTACTTCAGCAATGGAAGTATGCTCAAAATTTATTAATCTTTCACTATATCAGAGAAATTACCAAAGTGCTGTGGTGGAATGTAACGATGCGACTGAAATCTCAGAAATCCTAAAGCTTGGAAAAACCTTGGAATTCCCTATCCCTAAAATTTCATCCAGTGGCTGCTACATAAGGTAGTATATGGGTAGATTAATATATAACCCTAGATACTGAAATGCATTTTTAAGACTTGGCCATGACAAAGTGAGAAAGTATGATATCCTATATTTTCTGTTTTAAGAAAACATGCAACAAAAAGCAGCTTTTCTTCTCAATCCAGTCAGTGCACACTGCTAGCATGATACATATACTATTTTATTATGAAATCTTATAAATATAATGGAACTATTCTATTTAAGATGCTTGTCTAAAAAGCCGATGAGAACATTTTTAATTCTCATAGGATTTTCACCATCCCTAGATTTATATAATAAAACATTTCATTGCTGAGATAGAAATGTTAAACCCACAGTTAAGCTGTTTGCCTACAAAATTTAGTGCTTCTATGTGCAAGAGTCCTTGATGATTAGGATTTCAAGGTCATATTGCAAAAGAGCAATTTGGGGGAGAAAATTATTCTGGTCTTTTTCAAAGCTTCACTTATTCACTACCATAAAATACATTTTCATAGTTTATCATTAATCTTTATTGGTTGCAGTAAACTGACAGAACATTCGGTGTCACATGTTATGCTCTGTATGTGAGGATTTTAAAAAAAAAAGAATATGGGAATGTTGCAATTTATGTGTGTTATTTGACTAAATTATGAGCATAATGATGCTGTTTTCATATATGTTCATCAAGAGGTCTGCAAAATTAATAATCATTTTAAGTAAGTTTCATTGCTTACCTACTCCATATGATACATATGTGCTTAAAATACAAAATCAGTCATGCATCTTTCTCTGAGTAATACATGTTTATTGTGAAGATGTGCAAACGTGGGTAGAATGCCTTTAGGAAATGAAGACATTCTGAATGTAAAAATCGTTGTGACTATGGAATGTGAAAAATCAACCTACGTATTGAGTTATATTCTCATGACCTGTAGCATATTAGAAGCAGAGTTGGCATTTCAAGTTATGCTTAGAAAATATCCTCCTTAAAACACTATGGAGGAAAATAGTTCATTTTGCTCCTGTGAAATATGGCAACTGCTTATATTTAATAGCATAGAGATTTCTACAATTTGTCAACTCAGGGATGTGCAAACAATTTTAAACTGAGAGCTAGTGCATTTTATGTTACCATTTTTCAGTTCTGCTCTCCTTTTTGTGGTGTTTACATTCAGTGTACAGTTGGGCATGTACCTTCACAAAATCCAGCTAAATCTGAACAATGCTAATCATCTGAATGAAAATCTATAAAAGCTAATACAAAATTCATCTTCTGCATATATATATTTATGTATATATGCAACCATACACATCTTAATGGTTAAAAATCATGGAATGACAGAATGTCAGACTTGAAAGGTTTCCTAGGGGACATTTAGGCCAACCAGCTCATTTTGCAGATAGAGAAACTGAGGCCAGTATAAAAACTAATGGTATATCCTAACCCAATTTTCAACCTGACATTGTGCAGAAGTAACCCTTACAAACAGACCATTAAAGAATCAAAGGACAAAGTGCCAACATTGCAGTACTACCCAAATCTTTAAAAAGCGGACATTTTCAAGTGATGTTACAGGGAGCACTGGAGAGAGAAGGTTTGCTTGATGTGACATTTCCACTTTGCTTCCCTTCCGGAAGCCAGGTTGATCTACCCTCTGGGGTTTACTTGGGGTTATAGAGGTAAGTGCAAAATAAGAATAAGAGTGTTACCAAGCTTCATGGTAAAGGGATGCAGCAAAAGGAGCAATAGACCATGACATGGCACTTATTATTAATGCATAGATACACACAAAATGTTTAAAGGAGGCACTTGATAGAAAGCATCAGAAAAGTGGAAAAAAGTAGAGAAAGAAGAAAAAAAATGATTTTATAAAAATTGATAGCAAGTGCTACTAACCCAAGTAATAATACAACTTGCTTTATTTCTAGATACCTGAGGAAGGAATCAAAGCAGTTTACAAAACTTTGGGCAGAGACACTACTAGGGAATATAGCTAGCAAGCTTAGTGGACCTAGACTACTATAAGATTTAAAAACAGAATTGTCAAAACCAAGGGAGCAGAGAAAACAGACCTGCCTCGGGTGGGCTCTTAAAGTCATCTGGTAACTATTCTAGTGCTCACACAGGAACCAACAATCCACAATTGCCTCATGTGTACTGTGGTCTACTCAGAGTTCTCCAGAAAATCAAACCCAATGGGATGTGCATACATATAGAAAGATATTTATTATAAGGAACTGGCTGATGCAATTATGGAGGTAGGCAAGTCCAAAATCTGCAGGGTGGGCCAGGAGGCAGGAGACCCAGAAGATCTGATGTTCCAGTTCCAGTCTGAAGGTTACGGGCTGCAGATTTAGGAACAGCCCATGTGGCAGATGAAGTCTGAAGTCAGTCTGCTGGAGGATTCTTTCTTGCTCTAGGAAGGACAGTCTTTTTTGTTCTATTCAGATCTTCAACTGATTGGAAAAGGCCCACCTACATTATGGAAAAACAATCTGCTTTACTCACAGTTCACCAATTTAAATGTTAATATAATACTAAACACCCTCACAGAAACACCCAGAATAATATTTGACCAAATATCTGGTCAACCTGGAACCTAGCCAAGTTGACCATCACAGTAGGGTTATATGAGGATAGAACTAACTGTTTCCAAATAATTGCCTGCATGTGTCTGTGACCTTAGGTTATGATTAACCTCTGTTTACTCCACTCTAAAATGAATAACCATACTAGAATCCCTCTTAAAGCTCGTGAGTAATGCCCAGATCCTTTCAATAGCTAAAGATGAAGCTAAAAGAAGGAAAATGGACTTTTTAAACATGAAAAATAATAAGCAATCTTATTTATGGAAATTTAGAGGTGGAATAAGCTTGATGAGGCACAAAGACTTAATGCAATAAATACAGAGCTCTAAATTTTGCTTCTTTAGCAGCTTTTCCACGTTGAATGTAATTGCTAATCTGATTTTGCTAGTCTTGCTATGACTTGCTAGAGATGCTTGATTTAGCTCTGAAGCATTTGCCTTGTTCTCTGCAGTACTTCCCCTGTGACTGTCTCTGGGTTTTTCTCAACTACAGGATTAAACGATTTGAGCTTGGCTTATACAAAATGTCACTCATCAATAAAGTCCTTTTATTGCTTTGTTCATTCCTTCATTTGTGAAATTGAGGTAATTGTGTGCATTCTCATATGGCTGTTAATTAATTATTGCATAGATATATGTAGCTTCAGAGGATATATTTGTGATATATTTTATTAAAAGAGGGATGAACTGAAAACATTATAAACATATGCAATTTTGTTCTTGGAAATAGAATTTTAATCATATTTTAAAAAACAAATTATTTTCTTGAGGGCAAGCTTTCCATTGTTTAGACTTTAGGCCTTCAGTTTCTCTTGCTTAAAAATGATCTTTTATATCCACAATTATATTGTTTTTTTGTTGAATACATTTTTGTCACAAATTAGATATCTGTTTAGTCACTAAATAAAATTAAATGTACTAAAAATTTAAATCTCATTATTTGGCACTAAAAGTAATTTTGTAATATGATATTTTTGGTATTTCAGTTAAAAAAACAACTTGGACAGTATCTAAATGGTTCTTACCTTATATAGGCACCCTGTCTATAGCAAATTCTTGGTTAACAAAGTTTGATTTAATTGTCAACTACTTTATTGATCAGTCTCCTGCTAATCGTGTGACATTAAAAACATTTGATAATACAGTGCAAATATAATGAAAGTTGGCTGCACAGTGAGGCTACAAATCTTGCAAAAGATGCAAACATTTTATGAAAGTCATGTTGAAGACTATGTGAATCTTATTGGGAAACTATTAGCAAATGAGGACAAATGACGACCTGACCGAGTTAGAAGAGCAAATCTAAGGGATATGACCCAATAAGTGCTGCAAAAAAAAGTGTTTCAGCTTCAAAGGATTGAGTTCCTTGGGAAATCATATTTAGCATTAAATAATTTTGCACAAATATATTCTTTCTGGTTTTTTGTCTGAAGGTGAAATAAAGGTAAAAGCTGAAACATATTAGATTATCAGACAATATTGTCTGAAAAATTACACTGAAAATAAACAAAATTATAAACCCATTTTGCCAAAGGTAATGTTAAGTAAACTTATTTCTGTAATTTTAATTTTTCTATCATTCTGACACATACCAGCTGGTTGTCAACCGTGGGCAAAGAGCATATTACAAAAAGGAGAAGCTTGAAATAGTTCTGCTTTCCCTTAAGTGAGATCACTGTTTACAACTCATTTTTGTGTGTGAAAAGGATAATCGGCTTTAACATTCCTCACTATGTATTGTCATAAATGAAAAAAAAAAAAACAGAGCAGATATTACAACCCAGATATTGTTTTTGAAAGCATGCTAAACTTTAAGGAGTTTCTTGTGCTTTGTCAATTTTAAAACCAGATCTTGAATATGATTTCAGCCCTTTTTTCTGTGTATCATCCTCTAAGAATGTCTCTTAAAAATGCTGACCATACTGTTAAATGATTTTTAAAAAGAACATGTTACAAAATACAAAATATCATTTGATCTTCATTTCTTGCTGATGCTTTTTAAATGTGCATTTATAAGATACAGCTGTTTGTGAATAATAATTAGCTTTGGTAGAGGTACAGGCTTTTATGTTTCTCTATATATTCATAATATTCTACAATGGACTTATTTTTATTATCAGAAATAAGCTTTTTTTTTTTTTTCCTTTTTGTCTTTTTTCGTGTCCGGCAACGGATCGCAACCCTCAGTGTCGCGCCCGTACCAGACCGGGACCGGCAACGGGATCGCAACCCTCGGTGCCGTGCCCGCACCTCGCTCAGCCAGTGAGCGGGAACCGGTCTGTATGTGGGATCCGAACCCTCGGCGGGAGCGCCACCATGCTCCCAAGCGGCGCACTGTAGCAGTGCGCCACCGGGCCGGCCCAGAAATAAACATTTTTTATCTATTTTTTTTCTTCTGTCACTTGTACTTTTGGTGTCATAACTAAGAATTCATCACCTGAACTAAAGCCAGGAAGATTTATTCCTTTATAACTCAGAAATTATAAAACTTCTCAGTGTCTTATAGTTTTAGCTTTTACATTTAGGTCTTTGATTCAAGAAGTAAACAGTTTTAATAACCTAGTTAGAAATATCTTATTGGAGAAACTGTAGGGACGTGTTGCTTTAAATTTATTTATGTCTGTGTGTATCTCTCTGTCATGTATAAGAGTATCAAACGTCTGTGTGTGTGTGTGTGTGTTATTTCTTATTATGCTGTTAAGTAATGTCATTAATCCCATTTGGCAATGAAAAAATAGATTTATGATTACAACCAGCGAACATTGGTAAAACAAGGCTCATGGGGCTTAAGTAAACTGCCATGTCAGTAGGTGGCAGAGAGTAGGATTCCAACCAAGGAATTTTTGATTCCAAATTTATTTCATTTCCTTAAACATTCTACTACACATGTGCTTATAAAATAGCCCCCTCTTACATCCTTATCCTGTCGTAGGGGAGAGTAAGAAAATAGATGAACGGACTGAAGAACACTTAGAAAACATCATTAATAACTGCAGAATAGACAGAAGCCATTAAAATGTATGCACATGTGAGTCCAGTTTATGGAATATTTGCAGTTCAACCCATAATTGCTCCCAAAATAAAAACTCTCTATCATTGTACCCAAATAGGAATAACACTACTTACACATGTTAGGACAGTGGTGAGGACAGGTGCTGCATGCCTGCAGAGACCCCACTAATGTTATTTTCTTCAGCCATCTCGGGGAAGGGGGAAGGAATGCATAGGCAAAGATGTGCTTCATGACTCTCTCCATTAAACTTGTTCAATAATAACTCTCCTTCACATTCTACTAATTAGAGACTCATTTGGGTTAACAAGCTCCTTTTATAAAATGCAAATAGGGGGTTGTGCCTCATTCATACCTTAATCAATTACAATACCTCGCTGAGCGCTTTGTAGCTCTGAAAAAAATGGGATCTCTGATTAGGATGGAAAAAATGGTGGGGGCATTTTTTATGTGGGGGTAAGGGGTGAGGGTGAAGGGAAGCAGGGGAGGCCCAGAGGACAGCTAGAAAGCAGCATACAGGCACTGAAGTTTCAGATTGAGGGTACAGGAGAGCCACACAGGAGGTGGGAGTGACAAAGACAAATTTTGTCAGTTTGCAGTGTCAAAAATCTGCATGTCATTGAAATGCTGCTGTAGTTTGGAGAAGATCAAATTAAGAATGCTAAAGAAATTTTTGAAGTCTTTAAATCTCAGCTTTCTTTCCAGCCTAAGAGGTATCCATCTAGACTTTCCATTTTGGTTTCTCCATGTAGTCTACTCCTACTAAACCTAACTAGCAGACAGGTAATAGTGTTACCTATCTATTTGTGCCACAACCTACTTTGGGAGGAGAAGAGAGCAAGAGAAAAAAGAGATCAAAGAGAAAAGGTAGACACATATATGCATCCCTCATCTCCTCTCTCTTTAGTTCAGGCACTGCGCCTCAGTGCATCCTAAGAGGAATATTCTTCCTGGGATTTGTAACATAATCCCCTGAAATACGGAGAATACAGTTTATTAAACTGCGTATCTAAGTGCTGAAGAAACATGAAGGGCAGGAATGTTTGGAATGTGTGGGTGTTGAAAGTTTCACTGATAAAGAGCCTCTACAAGGCTCTATACAATTGCACATAAATCTTGATAAACATGAACTAGTTAAGATGACATAGATTAGCAGGCAGGGTAGCCTAAACCAGGAGAACCATATGAGCAAATGCAGATTTGAGTGTTCTCATAAACTACCTGTGTAAGTGCCGATGAAATCACATATCTACATTAAAGGGATTATATGAGTGGCAAAGAAATTTTAAAATAATGGAGAGGCAACTGTGGCAGGACAGAAAGACCTTGGACGTCAGGCTGTGGAATTTCCATTTGATAGTATAGGTAAGAGGGAATCAGTATAGATTCTTAAATCAAGATGAGGAAGAGCAATGTGCTGAAGAAGGTAGAGGCTGGAGTTAATCCAGCCATGAAAGATAGGATTACCATGGTAAATGTAGAAATGTAAAGTATGGAGTGATCTTAAGAGATACTGTAAAGAGAGAAAAATTCAGGTGAAAAAATTTAAAAAGTGGATTCGTTGTGGTTTTGGAAAAGGAGAGAAAAATTTGTAAAAGAAATCCTCCCAGACTGTGAGCCTGAGAAAGAGAAAAGAATGCAACGCTAGTATGTGAAATAAAGAACTTGAGTAGGGGTCCCTCCTGTTTAGGACGACACATGCATTGTTCTGGCATCAAAAGACAAAAGCAGTGAGATAAATAGAGCAACAGGATATAAAGAAACACAAAGAGGGTGGAAAAACAGGACTAGAAAAGGAAATTTGAGGGTTGTACTTGATAGAGGGCTGCTGAGAGGATAAACTTGGTTATGTTCTTCCATTTCTTAGTACTGATGTTAAGTTTGAAGTGACTTCTTTGCTCTTGTAGATATATCGCTTTATCTGGTGTAATTTCATTATATTTGTTCCCAAAATAGTATGTAAACTTTCTAGAACATGGGGATGTATTCTGTTTTGGAATTTCTTTGGTGGTTACAGGGATGATGTATGCATATAAACCACTCAGGATGGAGATCTGCTCAGTCAGGTGCTAAATTGAGGCTTTTAATTAAAAATTTATTACTGAGTCTTTCAGATTAGAAATGGCTTCAGTGTACAAATACATGCATGGCTGTTTCACTTTTACCCTTAAGATAATGAAAACCCTTGACTGTATTTTTTTAGTCGTAAGTGATTTCACTCATTCAGCTGTTTAGAAAACTCCAAAGTTTGAAGTTATTAGCCATCACAAAATAAACTCATCACTTGACCTGTAGAATTCACTCTTCTGTTGCTCAGCAGGGTATCCATATTGCTAACATATGGACCCTTTAATCACCATCTCCGCTATGCTGGAATACAACTTATGGAAGAGATGTTGGTGTCCTGGGGTAATGAATGGTGAAACAATCACAGTAGGAGTTTTGTTTTGTTTTGTGTTTTTGTTCACAGCACTGGTCTTATTCTCTTCATTAATTAGCAACATTTAACACTCTACAAACATCTGTGGCAATGCTAGTTGTTCTTCTCTTTGAAATCAGTCTATTTAGAACATACGAGAGCATCTCATCCTAGAAGTGGAGCATACTAGCTCTTTTAGGCACTAAATAGAAAAGAAGAAAATGAGCTGTCTGTTTAGACAACTAAATATTAGTGAATAAATGCTACTTTATAAAGTTTAGAGCATTATTTTAGCATGGATTTGGATGGCATCTTTAAGGTCGATATCTGAACCTTAATCTGAAAATATAATGAAGGTAGAGATTTCTCAGAGAATTTGTGATTGCTATAACACAATTTTCAGAGCTAATTGGGGGCCTTTCGTTTTTCATGATTCATTTGCATGACCATAATTTGAAATGAAAAATAGAATGATATTGTTGCTTGCTATTTTTCACATAATGATAATGTAATCTACTTTCTTAAGCTGTGGATCCATCAGTTGAAATCATTACTTTTATTTCAGATTGGAGTTTTTAGTGTAATTCTTTCTCAAAAGTTATTACTTAGTTTTGTTTTCATATCAAATGTAAAGAAATAAAATAGTTACTAGAATGGAGTTGAATACCCTTTCGAGGTTTGGCTGGTTGATCTGGTTTTGGAAACTAATATCATATTCAGAAGAGAGAATGATTTTGCTGACTTTGAATTATAATATATTAAATTACTTGATGCAGACACAATATACAATAAGTAAATTTATTATTGAAGAGTTTGCCATTTTCCTACCTATTCAAAAATAGCTGACTATATATATCATAGTCCAAATAACCACCACAGAATTGGATATAACTAAAATATTTTATGAGTTTAATTTCTACTCTAAAAATTACAAAAGAAAATATTTATAAGCCAGTGTTCATGTTTTATTTTCATTGGGGGTCATATAAAGTCATGATATTAAGTGGGAACACATGTTTGGGTCACACCATTTTTAAGTTTGCTCTTCTCTTAACATATGATTCTGAATTCATTGTGCCCCTTTGAAATAAAGAAATATAGCTCACCATAGCCAAATCATTTTTTATTTGGCAAAAAATGTGTTTTGGGGGAACAGATATGTTTTTGCTCTTCTTATTTTCTGAGGTTTATGGCAAATATAGAAAATTGCCCTGAAATTTAGTCAGTAGTTCATAACTATTGTTTCCTTACCCACATGCATTTTCATAAGAAACATTGTGTGCATCACTGTGATAATACAAAGTAATTCTCACTGTATTAAATAATTCATTGCTCAATTCACTGCATAAATTAAAAGCTGACATTCTATTTTATAATAAGCTCACAGCTTGAGCAAAAAAAGTTGTGAGAGGAAGAACATTTAAATGAAAGCAAAGAATGAACAAGAATGGAATAGGAAGAAATTACTTTTTAAAAAAGTAGTTCGTACAAATGCTGACATTTGTAGTTCATTTCATCAAAATAACAAATCACAACCATCATTTCTGACTTCAAATGGTAGCTAAAGAATAAGTATAATTTTAACTGCATTTAACAAAGGTTAAACTTCCTTATTGTTAACGAAGGAAATAGTGGATTCTATCTTTTCAGAGTAGCAGTGAATTTTCCTTCATAGTACAGCTATTTAAAAAAAATGGACTTTTATAGTTCAATAATTAAAGTATTAAGCTTGCCCATAGTCTTTACTGCATTACATAGTATATACCATTTTAGAATAATATTTCATGTTATGAAGGGTAAACTCTCCTTATTTAAAGCAGTAGTAACATTCTCCATTGACTGGCACAGAGATCATGATACTAGACCCATGGAGAAAGAAACATAATGCTATCACATTACTTGCCTCTCTAGTGAAATGTGGTGCCATAAATGCTGCTTATCAGTTTTCAGTTAGAATACATCTACACACAGAGAATGAAATATTTAATTATGACTACATATCAGACTGTAAATGAATCAGTATGGATATCAACATTGACAATGCAAAGTAAATTACAGCTGTCAGAAAGTGGGAGATTTGAGTGGGGAAGAAGCCATGGAGAGAAGATTAGGGTTCTAATATCCTTTCTTTCATTGTGGGTAGTTAAGAGAACTATCTAAAGTTTGAAAAACAAGAAACAAATATTTATTAAGAATTACAAAATAGCCAATAGAAGAAATACAAATAATAATACAACTATCAAGAATTGGAATGGGAAAGAAAAAGAAGTGGGGATAATGCTATTGATCTAAGTCTCTAATTTTCATAGCATGAAATCAACAGATAGTGTCAAGAAATAAATATGTAAATACGTTTAGAATACAGAGGTAACAATAAAAAGAACTTTAGCCAGAATTGATTTTAAAGAGTTTCCTTTGAGGAGTGAGAATGGAGGAGAGCTCATCTACATCCTACCAAAAGTGTAGGAGGGCTACCCCTTCTCTGCATCCTTGTCAGCATTTGTTATTCTCTGTCTTTTTGATAATAGCCAGTCTAACCGGTGTGACATGATATCTCAGTGTAGTTTTGATTTTCATTTTCTTGATAATTAGAGATGTTGAGCATTTTTTCATGTATCTGTCAGCCATTTATTTGTATGTCTTATTTTGAGAAATGTTTTTTCAGCTCCTTTGTCCATTTTTTAATCTGATTTTTTAAGAAATATTATGTTGTTTTAGTTTCTTGTATATGTTGGATATTAATTCCTTGTTGTATGCAAAGTTTGCAGATATTTTCTACCATTCAGTAGCTTGTCTTTTCACTCTGTTAATTGTTTCCTTTGCTATGCAGAAGCTTTTTAGTTTGATATCCCATTTGCTTATTTTTTCTTTTGTTGCTTGTGCTTTCAGGGTCTTATTCATAAAGTCTGCCCAGTCCTAAATGCTGAAGTGTTTCTCCCATGTTTTCTTCTAGGAGTTTTATAGTTTCAGGTCTTACATTTAAGCCTTTAATCCATTTTGAGTTGATTTTGGCACATGGTGAGAGATAGGGGTCTAGTTTTTTCTACAAATGGATATCAAGTTTTTTCAGCACCATTTGTTGAAGAAGCTGTCCTTTCCCCAATGTATGTTCTTGGCACTTTTGTCAAAGATCAGTTGATTGTAAGTGCATGGATTGATTTCTGCATCCTCTATTCTGTTCCATTGGTCCATGTGTCTGTTTTTACGCCAATACATGTGCCGGTATGTTTGGAAAACAGTATGGAGGTTTCTCAAACAACTCCAGACAGAACTACTATATATCCCAGCAATCCCACGGCTGGGTGTATACCCAAAGGAATGGAAATCATGATGTCAAAGGGATACCTGCCTTCCTACTTTTACAATAGCCAAGATATGGAACCAACCTAAATATCCGCTGACAGATGACTGGATAAGGAAAATGTGGTATTTATACACAGTTATATACTACTCTTCCATAAAAAAGAATGAAATTCTGCCATTTGCAGCAGCATGAATGAGCTTGGAGAAAATTATATTGAGTGAAATAAACCAGGCACAGAGAGAAATACTGCATGTCCTCATTCATACATAGGAGTGAAAGAAAGAAAGGAAGTAGGAAGGAAGGAAGGAAGGAAGGAAGGAAGGAAGGAAGGAAGGAAGGAAGGAAGGAA
>NW_007726384.1:665152-681819 GCF_000696425.1 Galeopterus variegatus | reverse complement strand
AGAAAGAAAGAAAGAAAGAAAGAAAGAAAGAAAGAAAGAAAGAAAGAAAGAAAGAAAGAAAGAAAGAAAGAAAGAAAGAAAGAAAGAAAGAAAGAAAGAAAGAAAGAAAGAAAGAAAGAAAGAAAGAAAGAAAGAAAGAAAGAAAGAAAGAAAGAAAGAAAGAAAGAAAGAAAGAAAGAAAGAAAGAAAGAAAGAAAGAAAGAAAGAAAGAAAGAAAGAAAGAAAGAAAGAAAGAAAGAAAGAAAGAAAGAAAGAAAGAAAGAAAGAAAGAAAGAAAGAAAGAAAGAAAGAAAGAAAGAAAGAAAGAAAGAAAGAAAGAAAGAAAGAAAGAAAGAAAGAAAGAAAGAAAGAAAGAAAGAAAGAAAGAAAGAAAGAAAAAGAAAGAAAGGAATCATAATAATAAGTTGAACTTTCAGAAGGAGAGAACAAAATTGGTTTCTAGGGATGGGAAGAGGGGAGAGGGAGGGGAATACCAAGAAATCGGTTAAAGGACACAAAACATCTAGTTAAGAAAAATAAGTTCTATGGATGTACAGTTGAGCTAGGCACATATAATTAACAATAATTTGCTGCATGTTATCAAATGACTAGAAGAGAGGAGAGCGAATGTTCGCATCACAAAGAAATTATTACATTCTGTAATGATACATGTGCTAATTATCCAGACTTGATCATCGCACATTGTACAGAGGTATTGATATTCAATTCTGTACCACACAAATATGTATACTCAATTACATTTCAGTAATGAATAAATAAATAGTAACAAAAAAGGAGAATAGAGGTGTGAACTGATTTTCCATTACAACCTGATCTGCATTACATGTCCTTTTATAACATGCATTTATTACTTTGATGAAAAGAAAAATAAAACAAAATATATTGAAAAATAATGATAATAATGATAACTAACATTTATTGAGAATATACTATGTGACAGATGCTTAAATATATTTATGATTTAATCCTCTCAGTAATACTACAAGTTAGTTACCATTATTATCATTATTTTATAACTCAGGGAAATGAAACTTAGATGGAAGAACAGCTAAGTGGCATAGCCAGGACTCAAACCTCCATCGCTCAGGCTGTCAAACATGACATTATACTGTCTCCCTTCCACTATTATCATGGTATATTTGCCAGCACCCAGGTATATCCAGTGTGAGAGGTAGAATTTTTATCCCGTTGACCATCATCCCTTTGTGTTACTCCCATGGTTATGCACGACGGACTTTGAAGATGTAATTTAAATTATTAATCAATTAATATTAAAATAAGGAGCTTATTTTGGGTTATCCAAGTGGGCCCATTATTTTGGATTATCCAAGTGGGCCCAGTTCAGTTACATGAGCCATGATAAGCAGAAGAGGAAGTCAGAGAGATCTGAAGCATGAGAAAGGCTCAAGGTGTCATTACTGGCTTGAAAATAAACAGACCATGTGGAAAGAATAGAAGAAAATAAATTCTGCTGGTGACCAGTGAACTTGGATGACCCTGAGCCCCAGACAAGCCCCAGATGTGAACGGCAGCCCTAGCCAATCCCTTGATTTCAAGGTGAGACCTAAGCAGAGAACCCAGCCAGACTGAATCAGACTTCTGACTTACAGAGCAGAAAGCTAACAAATGGGTGTGGTTTTAAGCCACTAAATGAGTAGGTAATTTGTTCTGACACCAATAGAACACTAATATAGCTAGTTATCTTTTATTACAATTTCAAATTACAACAAAGCTCTAATTAGACATCAACATTGATTTCAGCCCCTTTGCTCTTTAGCTGTTTATGTTTGCAATATGCTAATGATACTTTTAAAGTAGTAGGCCAAACTGTGGTAAGTTTACAACATTTTTCTTTCACTTTATATTGTCCTTAAATTCTTGTCCACTGAACCACAAAACAGTTCTCATTCCCTTTAAGGGCCTTATGGGATAAAATGTTCCCCAGCCATTAGTATTTATTTCATGCTTAGGATGGTGAATATTTTGGGGGAAGCAGCCATCCCACAACCCGTGGTCCTCTCTGGGATTGCCCAGTCAGAGTCCTGGGCCTGGATCATTCCTCTATATAGAAAATGGGTTCTGAGTTGTCGCTTGACCTCAGATTCTTCTTTTTTAGGAGAATCCCTTCCCCTGTTCTGGGTACACATAGATCTTCCTTGAATTGCTTAAGCGTGTGCATCAGGTGGCCTCTCGCCAGACCCACTGCATATCTGCCACCAGGGTAAGGGAGCAGGGTCTTCATCTGTGGCAGGAGAGGGGTGCACAGCCACCTCTGCAGAGGGACCCTCAGGCCACGGGAGACCCGCACACACTATGGACGTTGATCTCACTGTATCTCTTCTTTCTGTGAGTAAAGCCTTGCTCAAGTGACTTGTGTATTGAATCCTCCTTGGTGACTCCGAAACAGTGGAAGATGAGGTGGGCCAAGGTCTGTGGGCTCCTACTTCAGGCGGCTGGCATTGTTAGGATCTTTGCCATCTCCTGGGATTGGTAGCTGGATAAATTATTTTTATTTGATGAATGTTTAATGATCTTGGCTAGAAAACCACTTTCCCTAAACAGCAGTGATGCCATCAAAGAGAAAGCCCAGAAAGGAATGGAAATAACTTGAACTGAGTTGACAATACAGTGAATTTCCTGTATGTCAGTCACTTTTGCTCTGCTAATGAATGAACAATGGAAAGTCCCTCTGGGAGTGGGAAGAAGTGGTTGCAGAATTTAGAGGACACAACAAATGAGAACTCAGCTTTAAAATGGAAAGAAGCTTGCTTTAGACTTGTTCCTTATTAAACCAATCATTAAGATTTTCATTGTCATTAGAGAGAGACCAAGATGGGAGGCACCATGGAATAGTGGAGATAAGAATACAGACGAACTCCAGTCCAGAAGCTAGATTATCATTGTTTAGTAGCTAAACAGGGTTTGGTGGAGAGAAACTGTGCTGGTCTAACCCATAATTAGATTAAGTTTGAATTAGAAAATAATTTACAGAAACAGTAAAATGGTAGTTAACCACAGGCTAGAGGGGTGGGGAGATTGGGAAGGTGTTAGCTAAAGAACATGAGGGTACTTCAAAAAGTTTATGGAAAGATTAATATTATCTTTTAAATCTATTTTTCCACAAATTTTTTGAGGAACCCTCATACAAAATTTCAGTTAGACAGGAGGAATAAATTCAAGAGAGCTATTGTACATCGTGGTAAATATAGTTTGTAACAATGTATTGTATACTTGAAAATTGCTAAGAGAGTTGAGTTTAGTGTTCTCATCACAAAAAAAAAAAAAAAAGATCCCACGTTAAATAGCTAGGCCACCAAGGTACCAAAACAGCCTTATTAAAATAGGAAGAATTTCTTTAATAACACACACATTTAGGGTATTTCTGTGGTCCAAATGTTTGTGTCTCTCCAAAATTCATGTTGAAACCTATCTCCCATTGTTATGGTATTAAGAAGTGGGCCTTTGAGAGGTAATTAGGTCATGAGGGCTTTGTCCTCATGAATGGGATTAGTGCCCTTATAAAAGGGTTAGAGGGATCCTGTTTCTCCTCCTGCCATGTGAGGTTACGGCAACAAGGCAACATCTCGGAAGCAGGGAGCAAGTCTTACCAGACACCAAATCTGCTTGCACCTTGATCTTAGACTTCACAGCCTCCAGACTGTGAGAAATAAATTTCTACTACTTACAAATTAGCCAGACTAAGGTATTTTGTTATAGCATCCAGAATGGAAGAAGATAGGTACTCCCTAACAGTCCCCAAATTTTTCAGAGTTTGTGTGCAAACATACCATTTCTGCTTCTATTTCATCCTTCTATTTTCTGAATAATCAGTGATGAGCCTCTAGGGGGCTGGCCAGAGGAATAATATCTACTTCTCTGTGCCGTGCTTCAAGCAGCTCTCTTGTAGCACACCTGTGTCATAGCCAAAACCTGCTCACCTGCCTCTGTTGCTTTTATCCTCCCTTCCTCCTCAATCCTGCAATCAGCCTATGAGACAGAAGGCTTGGGTTTCATTTTGAAGCTTTTGCTACATGTGATGAAAATTATTGAAAAGCTTGACAGTATCTGTGACCTAAAATTATTTAAGATAACATACTAAATTGCATCTGAAATACATCATGGATTATTTGTATAAAGGTAAGACCTAGATATCAGGATTTTTTTTTTAACTCCACAAGTGATTGTGCACAGCAAACTTTGAGAATCTTGCCTCTAATTAAGATGGTGTTTCTCAACTTGATGATCTCCTTAAAATTCAGATCTCAATTCAGTAGGTCCTAGGTGAAGACTGATATTCTACATTTCTAACAATCTTCCATATCATGCACATGCTGCTGGTCTATTGCCCACACTTTTAGTAAGGGCCTCAGTCACTGTGGCTAGATTTTAGACATCAGTATTAATTGGAAGAACCTGGATTTTCACTGCTTGCCTGGACTGAGATTCATTTGTCCTTCTCATTTGAAGTAACCTGTCCTTGGGATCTGAGATTCTCATGCATGTGACAAACCAGTTGGTTGTGGTTTCTAGTGACGGTCTAGATAAATTTAACTCTGGCAGGAGGCCCGATTCTGGTCTGAACTGCATTCACAAAACCAGTTTTACCATTTGTTTAATTAACAATTTGATCTTCCTGTCTGATCCTTGTGTTCTTATTTCCCAATTACTTGCATGCTTGGAATATGCAAAACTTACAGGAATTCAGACACATTTGGTTTTACATATGAACATAAAAAAAGAAAATATAAATCAATAGCAAGGAAGAACAAAGTGTGGTTGAGTGGAAGTATACTTGCATGTGCATATGCATATATATTTTCTTACAGTTTCTGTTAAAAATTGAAGTAATGCTTTAGCTCAAACTGTTTAGTTTTTTTTTTACTTTCTTTTCAAGTTTTGTTTTTCAGAAATACTGATTTTGTTTTGTTTTATCTTTGTTAGCCAATGTTTATAGTGCTTGTAAAGTAAAATTTGCTGTACTGAGAAATATAATGTTTTAAATGCTACATTTAAGTTGTATCTTTTTATATGGCAATCATTTGTTAGATGTCACCTCAGAATTTATATGAATGTTTTAGCATATTGCAATAAATGCTTCCGTGAGGATTAGCAGATAACATTTATGTTCATAAATCTAGGTGAGTCTAAAAAATGTGCATAGCTTTCGAAAACATTTCAATTGGCTCTTCACAAAATAATCCATGGTTTAATTTAGCTTTGTCTCCATTTTTCTCCCTCCAGAAAAACATTTTTGGAGATCTATTAGGCATGTATTATATGTGTATTGAAAAAGTTAAATATTATATACAGAAGGAGAAGCAAGGAACATTACTTAAGTGAGTTTTCTTCCCCCCGCTCCCCCCAGAAAAGATGCTGTGCTTGACCTCAAGGAAGGGGGATGGGAAGAGAATTATGTCTACACAGTAAGTTTTTTACCTGGAATTTCAAAAGGGAATTTTAAAAATGCAGAATTGCCACTTAAATGAGTATGCTGAAATTCAGGAATCCACGAAGGTCATTTTGTGTCAATTAGAGCAAGTTCCTCAAGTGCTCCTTAAAGTATTTCTATGATTGTTTGCATCAGATTCACCTCAGGAATGTCTTTGTGGAAATGGGTTGTTTTAGACAATGATTCTTAAGGGCAAAGACTGTTGCAGAAGAATGATTCGCCTGGGGAGCTCGTTGAGATGCTACCACACTGTAGGAGTTTTAGAGCACAGTAGATTAGATGTAAAACTAAAACAGCTAAGTTGTGCTGACTGTAAGAAATCGGTTAAATAATTCTCATCACATCTAAGCCTGTAAATTGTACATTAGACTGAATTAGAGCAAAAATATAGCATTTTCTTCAACAACCCCATCCCCTGCATCCCTAAATTTAAAGCATCAAGACAAGTGTTGTTCTTGCTCCTATATTTTCCACCCAGAATCTTGCTTTTTCTTGAAATGCAGCATATACTTTGAATGCAGTTGTATTTAGAAATTAGTGGATATTTTCCAGCCTATATATTTTGTAATTACCATTCTTTTTTTTTTTTTTTTTCAAATAGTCACAAAGGTGTTTTTGTAAACGTGCATTAAGGCTTCTCCCCAGTCTCATTGACTAACATCATAGTTGTGGAAAACCCTGCCTCTGCTTAAAAGGGGCTTATAATGAAAAAAAATATTTTACTACTAGCCAGTACTTAAGAGTTTGATGCACTTGGAATGTACAATGGAACTTCAAAAAGTTCATGGAAAGACTTGTATTATCTTTCAATTTCATTTTTCCATGAACTTTTTGAAGTACCCTTGTATATTTTAGAAGAAATAATATTTGTTTAAAATGTTGTTCTTGTTTGTAGTGCAGAAGAGAGTGGCTGGTGGACTGAGAAGTAAGGAAGCAAATGTATCTCTCTCAGAATGATCAGAAATGCTATTTTATCTAGAAGAGATGGTAACAGCCCATCTCTTTTGTCTGTTTTTTCTACTGATTTGGACTAATATCCATTTAAAAAATAGATACCCGTTGAATTAGTCCATTTTTGTGTTGCTATAACAGAATACCTGAGACTGGATAATTTATAAAGAAAAGAGGTTTATTTGGCTCACAATTCTGGGATAGCTGCATTTGGTGCAGGCCTCAGGCTGCTTCTACGCATGGTGGAAAGTGGCAGGCAGCCAGCAGGTACAGCAGATCATGTGGTGAGAGGAAGCAAGAGAGAGAGAGGAGGTGCCAGCTCTCTTTAAACAACCAGCTGTCATGGGAACTAACAGAGTGAGATCTCGCTCACTACCCCCACCTCGCAGGGAGAGCATTAATCCATTCATGAGGGATCTGCCCCCATGACTCAAACAGCTCCGAACACTGCCACATTGGGGATCAGATTTCCACATGAGTTTTGTGGGGACAACATATCCAAACTCTTTCACCCCTTCACTTTTTCATTGTAAGTTCCAGTTAGCCTTAGAATCAAATAAGAGACTCAAATGACTTTTCCTATTAACCACAAAATATTTTCCCAATACATGTTAATAATTAGCCCATATTATTTATGGAGCTTTATTTTTTCAGATCAGTGATTTAACTTTTTCCCTTTAAGAGATAAATAAAATGAATGCATCTTTGCAGACAGATAATACATGATTATATGGCAAGACTTCCTAAACTTTGTTCTGTGGGCTAACAATATGTGTTTCTCAGAAAAGAAGAAACTGCCTGACAGAGTTAAACAGTTCTTTAGTACATTAGTACTTAAAGCATTGAGTGCGCCACCGAGTATTTTGAGGATGCAATCCTTCCTTTTTTTTTTTTTCTTGGAGGATATGTTAATATCGCTTGTAATACTAATGTATCATGGAACAGTCAGCTCATTACTAACAGAGCATGAAAACAGTATTATCTGCTCTTACCTTAGTTAATCTTGTAGTGTTTTGTTTTGTTTTGTCTGTTTACTTCTGGTTTGGGTATAAAGTTGTTAAAGATCTAAAGTAACTCAGGAGAGGTCTAATTAAATAGAATTTATAGTCAGAATTGATGCCCACTTTGTTTTGCTTAAGCACTGGTAGTTTATCTCCACACTTAACTCTCTTACATTATAACATTCTTTTCAAAAATGTTTGGGAAATATCTAGGACATGTGCAAAAGGAAAGTAAATCTGTGAAACTTGACTATTCTGTGTAGTACAAATACATGAAAATCATAGTTTCAAAAAGTATTCAGCTTTACTTAGAACATAAAATCTAGTGGACTAATGGTTGTGCCAAAGGAAGAGGTTATAGGGTGGTGGACTAATTAGTCCCAATATTCAGACAACTTGTTTTCTTAGTTTGGCCATCAAAAATGCTTCCTTAGAGTGTTTTTATGTAACTTTCTTTGATAGTCTTTTTGTATCCTCTCTTCCTTACATCTCCATCCGTAGGAGTTCATTTTGAATAATTGCTGCTTCTGTTTGCAATTTCTTTTATGTGCCTACTTCTGCTCATTTGAACCTTTGAACATCTGGGAGAGATAATTTTTAAAACCCTATAATCATTTGGCTCTGTTGCAACACTCCAAGTCACCTAATGTCATCTATAGTATAGAGAAGGGTGCTTGATGAGAGAAATGTGAAATACTTGATAAGTCAAATACCTACCAACTCTATTGTCATCCTTTCTTTCGCAAGCAGGTAACTGTGATTGCCATTAAATTCCTTTTTCTTGTTAACCTAAGTTCATGTTTCTTTTACAAAACCCATTCTAAAGCATAATGTGCTGCATAACATGTTCTAAAAAATATACTTGACTAGTATTGGAGTGTGGGAGTAAGATCTGATTGGGTCCTAAGATACAGAAAGCCCCCAACTCTTCCTCAGAAAGACCCAAAACCATACTAATCTCTCCAGTTAACTATTTCATTTTTTAACCATGATGACAATATAGTAATGATTTAAATTGCTGCAATATAAAAATCTGTTTGACTGTCTTTATGTCCTAGATGACCTCTTAGTAAATCAAGAATGAATATAAAGGATTAATTACAAAGCTCTAAAAGACATTTTTCTTATTAAAAGTTCTTTATTATTTCTTCTGGAAGAGTAAGCAAAACCACTTCTCGTAAAGTGAAAGAATGATATGGGGCTTATTCAAACAGATACTAAATGCTACTAGAAAAAAATATGTATATGTATATTTTAGAAAATTTGTCACAGAAAGTGAAAATCACCAATGTGATAAAATAGAGTTCAAAAATAGGCCCGGATTTGTATGGCATTTAAAGTTGAAAGCTTGAACTATTTAATACATTTTGTTAGCACATCTTAATATCCATTTGGCAAAATAAATTAGATGCTTATCTATATATAGATAATTCCACATGTTTTAAATGTGTAGGTTTTTAAAAATCTACAACACACACACATGTGAAATATTTGTAATGTAGAATGAGAAGGTTTTTCTAATAACAATACAGAACTCAGAACTGCCATCAAGGAAAAGAATGACATATTTGGTTACATAAAATTGTGAAAGATCTACCCAGCAAAAGGCATCACACATAAACAGAAGATGAATGGCACACTGGGACAAAGATTTGCAATGTATATAACAAAGGGTTAATATATTTAATGTACAAATATCTCTTACAAATAATTCAGAAAAAGTCAAAAAAGTTGGGGAAAAATGAAGAGGGATAGGTAATTCATAAAAGAACTGCAACATTTAATAAACATAGGAAAGTATTTCCAGTCTCACTACTGATAGTAGAAATGTAAAGAAAAAGCGATAAAATGGTTCGCCTTTCAAAGTGGCAAATTTAAAATTATAATAATGTTCACTACTAGCTAAGGTGTGAGGAAACGAACACTATTAAAATTTTGGTTGAAATGCAAAATGATAGGTTCTTTTTAAGGGCAATTTTACAGTAACAAATATTTTTAAGAAGCATTATATTCTACTTAGTAAAACCTCTTCAATGAATTTATCCTACTCATACAAACATGTAAGAACAAATGCACGAGGATCTTTTCTGTGCTTTGTTTGTCCATGTTAAAATTGGAAACAATATAAAATGTCCATTTATTTGGTAATTATGAAATAAACTGTGATAGACACAAACAATAGTGTATCATACAGTTCTTAACAGAAGAACGAAGTGGAACTTAGTTCACTGAAACTGAAAATATGTTAATTATCGGGGTGTGTGTGTGTGTGTATACACACACTTAGCAGTAAAAGAAAATTTTAAAACTGTGTGGAGTGTAATTCCATTTTTGGGTTGAACAAACACACACAAGTACAGAAATGCATTCACACAAACTCACACATATAAACAAATCTGGGAAAATATACCACCTTTGGAGAATGGGCATTGGTAGAGGGAAGTGAAGAGGGAATGTTCACTTATTACATAATAGAAGTTAGTAGAGTGTAGATTTTATTTTAATAAACCAATAACAAATTATTCTAAGTTTAAATCTATTGAAAGTACATCTGTCTGGATATGTTAGAAAATTAGCATTAAAGTCTATATTTTCATAAATACTACAGGCATTTTTTTTTTTCCTATGAGCTTTGGCTAAGGTATACAAATGTGGGACAAATACCTTAATCAAGATATAGAATATTTTCCATCAGCACAGAACATTCCCTCACACTTTATTCTTAGTCAATTTCCAGTAACTCAGAACTGCTCCTAGAACACCACTACTCTGATTTTTATTGCCAGAGATTGGTTTTGTCTGTTCTTGAACTTCATACAAATCATGCAGTAATACTCTGCTCTCCTATTTATTTCTTTCAACATAATGATTTGATACTCATCTAAATTATGTATGTTGTTGCATTTTCATTCACATTAATGTACATTATTATTTTAATGCTGAATAATGTGATGTATAAATATACCAAAATTTGTTTATTTGCTTTCCACTTAAGGAAATGTGTGTGGTTTCCATTTGGGGTTACTATGAATGACATAACTGTGTACATTCTTGCTCAAAGCTTATTGTGAATATATGTTTTCATTTCTCTTGAATAAATATCTAAAAGTGAAATTTCTGGATTATATGGTAAGTGTATGCTTAATTTACTAAGAAAGCAACAAACTGTTTTAAAAAGTGGTTGTACCATTTTATACTCTTAACAACAATTCCTGAAAAGTCCAGCTGTTCCACCTCTTCACCAACATTTGGGATTTGTAAAACACTTAAATTTTAACTCATTTAGTAGTTGTATGGTTTAATATGCATTTCCCTGATGACTAATGATGTTGAACAGTTTTCCAGGTGCTTATTGGCCATTAACATATTTTTGGTGGAAGTACATATAGAAGTTTTGTCTATTTTTTATTGAATAATCTCTTAATTATTGAATTATAAGCATGCTTTATAAATACTGGCTCACACAATTATGGAGGTGAGGAAGACCCAAGATCTGTAGTTTAAAGGCCTGAGAACCAAGATTGCTGATGGGATATGTTTCAGTCCAAGTCTGAAGCCCTGAGATTCAAGAAAGCCAACGGTCTAAGTTCTGGCCCACATCTGAAGGCAGGAGAAGACTGACGTCCCAGCTCAAAGATTGTAAGGCAGAGAAAGTGAATTCTTTCTTGCCCAGCCTTTTGGTCTATTCAGGCCTTGAAGGGATTAGATGAGGCCCACCCACATTGAGGAAGGCAATCTGCTTCACTCAGCCTATCAATTTAAATGTTAATCTCATCCAGAAAAACCTTCACAAGCACACCCAGAATAATATTTAATCAAATACCTGGGCACCCCATGGCCTAGTCAATTTAACACATAAAATTAACCATTATAGTACCCTCTGATTAACACAAGTTGTTTTTTAATTTTGATAAAGTCTAATATCATTTTTTAAAAATTTATGGTTCATGCTGTTCATGTCCCCTATGAGAAATCTTTTTCTATCCCATTGTCATGAGGATATTCTGTTATGGATTCTACTACATGATTTATGATTTTAGCTTTATGTTTACATCTGCAACCCATCTTAAATTAATTTTATACATGGTATGAGGTAGGGATCTGTGTTAGCTTACTAGGGCTGCCAAAGCAAATGACCACAGGTGGGTGTTTTAAAACAAAAGAAATGTATTACCTCACAGTTCTGGAGGCCAGAAGTCCAAAATGAAGCTATCAGCAGCAGGGCCATGCTCTCTACAAAGACTGGAGTGGAAGATTCTTCCCTGCCTCCTCTTAGCTTCTGGTGGTTGCCAGTAATCCTCGATGTTCCTTGGCTTGTAGCTATATCACTCCAATTTCTGCCTCCACTGTCATATGGTATTCTCTCTATGTATCTATGTGTCTCCTCTTTTCTCCCTGTAAGGACAGTCATATTGGATTTAGGGCTCACCCAAATCCAGTGTGATCTCCTGTTAACTAATTATATCTGCAAAGACTCTATTTCTAAACAAGGCCACATTTTAAGATTTGGGATGAACATAAATTCGGGGAGTACACTATTCAACCCGATATAAGGCCTAGGAGAGCGTCAGCGTTTAGTGCTTCTGTATGTTTATGCAGTTGTTGCAATACTATTTATTCAAAAGGCTTTCCTTCTGTAAATTTCCATTTAAATGTCGTGATTTCTTTGTTGAAAGGGTTGACTATATATTTGAAGACCTATTCTAAAATCTCTATTTTTTAAAATATGTTCTTCTATCCTTACATCAATACACATTTTCTTGATTACCCCAGCCTTATAAAAAGTCTTGAAATAAGGTAGTGTAAATCTTTCAACTTTGTTCTCTTTTTAGAAAAAAATATATTCTACATATTTTATCTTTATTCCTTTAAATTTTAATATAAATTATAAAATTATTTTTGTAGTTTCTACCCCCCAAAAAAGAACCTGCTAGGATATTAATTGAGAATGTATTGAATCTATAGAATAATTTCAGGAGAATATTTAATGAAAATGCATCTTCCAAATTATGAACATGAAATTTCTATTTATTTAGATGCTTTTGGATTTCTCTAAACAATATTTTGTAGTTTTCAGGGTAAAGATCTCAAATTCTTTTGCTGAGTTTATTCTTAAATAGTTCTTTTTTTTTTTTTTTTTTGTCCTTTTTGAGACCGGCCGCACTGCGCTCAGCCCGTGAGCGGACCGGTCATCCCTATATAGGATCCGAATCAACGGCAGGAGCGCTGCTGCGCTCCCAGTGCCGCACTCTCCCAAGTGCGCCACGGGCTCGGCCCTTAAATGGTTCATTTTTGAGTCTACTGTATATTGAAGTTTTAAAATTTCATTTTCAGATTATTCATGATACTATATAATACAGCAGATTTTTACGTACTGATATATTATCTTTAATTTCTTGCTAAATTCACACATTAGGTCTAGCAGAGTTTTGTATAATTGCATTGTCTAGAATCTCCAGTGCAATGTTGAATACAACTGGCAAGAGATGACATCTCTGTCTTTTTCCTACATTATCAAGAGAGCAGTCATTTAGTCTTTTACCATTAAGTATGATATTAGCTCTCTGTTTTTACAGAGAGCATTCATTACATTAAATAAGTTTTCTTCTATTCCTGATTTCTTGGGAGTTTTAATAATGTGTAGGAGCTGAATTTTATCAAATGCTCTTTCTTGATATGTTGAGATGATCATACAGCACTACTCCTTTATTCTGCTAATGAGGTGAGTTAAAATGATTAATTTTCAAATGTAAAAGCAATATTGTATTCCTCAAATAAAGCCCACTTTTCCAAATTATCCTTTGTATATTTTGCTGGATTTGGTTTACTAATATTTTATTAAGAATATTTGTATCACTGTTCATGAAGAATAATGGTCTTTAGTTTTATTTCACATGTTTAGCAGTTTTTTATATCATCATCAGCTATACTTTATGGATAATATATTTCATGGACTCTGGGTGATATTGTCTTCCTCTAAAGACTGTCAAATTTGTATGCTTGTCAGTTTGGATAGCAAAAAAATAACTGTCAAATTCTTTGGGTTTTATCAAACTTGGTTTTATTCTTTGTTTGGGTGTGTCTATTTTGCTTTTGATGTTAGTCCTAGGGTGTGGCCCTTGCTCAAGAGTACATTACTTACTCCTAAATCACAGCCACTCTAAGGTCTCAATTAAATTGCCAAAGTGTGCAGCCATATTTCTACTCTGGTGAGTCTAATCTTCTAGCTCTGCAAACATTTGGTATCAGTGTTTAGCTCTCTGTTTTGCAGAAGGCAATCTGGTTAGACACAATCTCAACCTCTTCTTTTACAGCTCAGTTATCAGCCAAGGACCAATTATAAATCTTCACACAGACACCTACAGTTCCCCCTCTGCAGTTTCCTTTTCTCAATATCCTCCTCACTAACTTCTAGCCTCACCAATAGCAACCCGTATCAGCAAGACTATTCTTCTTCTTGGACTCCTCCCCTGCACCATGGCAAAAAGGTGCCTCCTGGCAGAAAGGCCAGTTCTATTGTGGGGCTTATATCATGTCTTTTCCCTCTCTCAATAGCACTATCATGCACTTACTGCCTGAAACCATTATTACATATATTTCATACAGTTTTACAGTCATTGTCAGAGATAGGTTAGGAAACTGTTGAATTTCAGTGGATTTATGTATATATAAAATTATATTTTGCAACTATATGTGATTTTAGGACTTTCTGTTATAGCTCTAGAGCAATGATGTCCACTAGAATATTTGCAATGAGAGAAAGGTACCCGATGGCTTCTGTATTGGGCAACATAGCTCTAGAATCTAGAGAATATTTTGAGTAATTTTATTCTACATAATTACTTGGTGTGACTTCATACATGCTAACAATATTTATCAGTCATGAAAAGCACTACCCATATAAAATATATCATATACTTGTCATTAGGAGCTCAAATATATTTCTCTATTTCCATTTTATTAAGTTTGAAATTAATTGAAATAAAACATGTACAATTTATGGGATATGTGATTCTGAGGAAATAATTTTAAGTATTTATTTCAATATAAGTAATATATACTCATAGTTTAAAGTTTTCAAGCAGCATAGAAAGTGATAAAATATAAGTAAAAAAAAAAAATCCCTCTTATATTCCCAATCCAACTCTATCATTCTTTAGAGTTAAGAGTGTAGATAGATAGATAGACAGAAAGTTAGAGACAGATTGCTTTTAGGGAAAAAACCTCCATGTGTTAGTCAGATGTTTTCATACTATATACACTGTCGTACACCTTGTTGTTTTCCTCAAAACATATCTTATAAATCCGTTATGTGACAAGCAGAATGTCATAAAATGACCTTGAAAGCTTTCTCTGAGTTAACAGCACAACAAGCAAGCTGGAATTGCCTTCAGGATGGAAGATCTCCTCCCAAATAGAGGGACTATACCCAAATTCATGTTCCATAGGACCAGTGGTTTCTTCGTTCTGCATAGAAGGGCTATTCCCAAACCCACTCTCCCATAGGCTCCCATAGTCACAAGGTGATGGGCAGTTGAATTCCCCAGACAACTCCAGTAAAAGCTAGGCCTCAAATTTAGACAGCATGCTTCCAAGCAGCCTATTTGTTCCCTCATTAGTAAGATTGTTCTTGTGGTTATCTTATAAAGAAAGAACAGAGTGGCAGTATCTCTCTCCTGGAATATAGACCTATACTATCTCCAGCAGCAGCACCTGGTCCTGGCATGCATCTTTGTGAGATATGGGAGGATTTAAGACTTGTGTTTTCTCTTTCTGCATCCATGGTCTGCAAGTTTCCCATGAAACCCTTTTCAGTAAGCAATAGCACAGGATGATCCAGTATTCATCTTAAGCCTTTTGCCTGACAGGTGACTACCACCCTTCATGACAAGATCGTTCAATATCAGCAGAAATATACATCTTTCAGGGCCGGCCTGGTGGCACACTGCTACAGTGTGCCGCTTGGGAGCATGGCGGCGCTCCCGCCGAGGGTTTGGATCCCACATACAGACCAGCTGCTCACTGGCTGAGCGAGGTGCGGGCACAACACCGAGGGTTGCGATCTTGTTGCCGGTCCCGGTCCGGTACGGGCGCAACACTGAGGGTTGCGATCCGTTGCCGGACATGAAAAAAGACAAAAAGGAAAAAAAAAAAAAAAGAAATATACATCTTTCATTTTATTTAATAGGCATATTGTATTTCTTTCCACCTGAATTTACTAACACTCATGAAAACAGAGTATTTTTTAGTGTTATGGACAAATTACTACTCCATCTTTTACAGGAAAGAGCATTGAACGACAGTCAGCAGTCCTTTGTTCTAATACAGATTTTGCATGATCAAATAATTTTTGAAAACATGCTTACTATTACCCTTTTCTTGGAAATTAATAATATAAATTGTGTATTATCATCTTTGGAAATTCCTATAATTCATTAACACCTGATCAACTTTGTTTAATGTAAGTATACCATTTGACCATAAAATCTTTTCTTCAAGAAAATATCTGAGTATGCAAAGTATTTTGGACAATGCTTAACTAGATGATTTTCAAAGACTCTTGTAGTTCTGACATTTTATGATTATCTGACATTTTCCCTCTTTAAAAGCATCACAGCTTTGAGATGAGGATTAACTGAGTTTTCAAAGATATTCAGTGATGAGATATATCTTTATACATTCTGTACTAAATAAGAAGCAATAGATTCTCTGGTAGTAAGAAAAAGAATGTGTTCTGGAAACATTCTGCCTTTGTGTTTTTAGATCAAATATGGAATAAAGACTTGTCTAGTTCTTGTTTTGGATTGCCTGTGTAGACCATGATGAGCTTAGATTTTAATGAGATAGATGTTCACCTAATTCATTGAATGCTAATCCTTTTTCTATTAGTCAGTACAATTTCCATCACAAATGACAGAAACTAGTTAATTTAGAAGAGGAATATCTTATCTTACATAACTCGAATATCCAGGGATAAAGTTAAAGCTTTAGATATCAGTCTTTCCCTGTCCCTTATCTCTTATCCCTTCCTCTCTCATATCTCTTATCTCTTTTTCTCTCTCTCCCTCTCTGGAACCCCTCCCTTATTACCCCCATGTATTTTTCTCATTTTTTCTTATCTCTGAGTGTATGGCAACCAATATTTATTCTGTTAAGGGACGCCCCAACCCCTACTGACCTTAACATATGCATTCTGCTTCTGCACAAATCACTTGCTAAAATAAATGGGGGAATAAACAGAGTAGCATGGCCAACGCCATTTTAGG
>NW_007726384.1:651335-665120 GCF_000696425.1 Galeopterus variegatus | reverse complement strand
TGGGGAGGGGCTACAGGGCTACCCACAAAATTAGCTTATGTATCGCTGGCTTGCTTGCATTGGCTAGATTGTGTCAGGTGTGAGAAATTCCCGCCTAGCTAAAAATAAAAGCTGTGAGAGGTTTCAACTCGGGGCTGCACTTCTCCATTGGCCTGCGTAGCCCTGGCTGCCAGAAATAAACTTTTTTCCCTTTCCTATGACCCGGTTCTCGTGGGCAAATTTCTTTTACCCGTCGGACGTTGGCCATAACAGAATAGTTTATTTTCCAAATTTTCAAAAGCTTCTGTCTTGTACCCAGTTGTGTATCTCAAAAACCTACCCCTCAGAGCTACTAGATCCATCCATCTGGCTTCAGTAGGTAACTGATAGGTTAGGTCTTCCAGCGTGTCAAAAGATTCTGTTTGGTAACACTAACCCAATTTGTTAATCACATCCTAGTGCCCTTGCAAATGTCTCAGAGGTCACAGGTATAATTTAGTGAGAACTAGAAAGTGCAATAAACATGGGAGAGAGCTCATTTCTTGATTTACTTTAAAGTTGCCTAAAGCAAAGCACTCTAACACACAACCCTGTAATGAGCCTTGGACTGGAAAGGCAAAAATATTGATTTTTGGTTTTTTTTTTCTGGGTTTTATGATATGGAAATTCTTGAACACTTTCTAAACCTTCCATCATCTCTTATTGCAAACAAGCTTTGAAGAATGGCCACAAGAGCCTCAATTCACTTAATCGCTTCCAGTCCAACAATTAAAAAGCAAGAATTCTACATCTCCAGTACAAATTTAAAAATCCTCTGGAAGACTTCTGTTTAAGTTGATCATATTTTCACCCTTGGAGCCATCACTTCACAAGTATGAAGTACTATGATATGCCAGGCGTGATCCAGGTACCCATCCCATCAGCCAAAGGAGCAGAATACTGGTTTTGCCAGCCAGATGTAATTGGAGTAGAATTAGTCACCTACAAGAAGTGGGGATGGCAAAAACCAATAGATGTATATTATTTATTTGTCTAAAAATATTTTCCTTTTTCATTTAATATTTTTATCTATTTAAGACCTACAAGATAATGTACATAAGGTTTAACATGAAAAAGGAACATTTGTATTTGCCTTTTAAGTCAAACACCTGAAAATAAACACAGATTGCACACTAAGGTAATTTTCTTTTTAATCTGTAACAGGTTGGTATCACATCTGCTCTTGACTTACTCCCCACCTACCACATAGCATGGTTTCTGCCATTTCTGTAATTTCATAACTCTTTTCAATACTATTGATAACGAAGGTGTTATGTAAACTCATAATATGGCTAGTTTAGATCCTAACACATTCACTGACCCTGAGTATAGAGCCAGAGTTAATTTAGGATTCCTTTGGAACTCTGGCTTTCTTTGTCAATTACTTATGAATTTTGACGTCTTAATTCCTGATGAATCCTTGATATTTGCTGAAGATATTCTGCGAAGAGAATGAAAATAGAAATAACTCATACGTTTATATAGTAGATCCATTAGAATTATTGTATTAATGTATAATTTTGTCTCCTACATATATTTTATAATTATTTTGCCAACAGAATTTTAAAAATACGCTCTCTATTTAGTCAAAGGATACAAGATCAACTCAGCAACATTTACTGAGTTCAAATCTTTATTGTATTTTGGAAGATATAAAAGAGGTATGAAACAAGGTCTTTCCTTCAGGGAAACTATTATATTTTCTTAATACATCAAACTGAAAGAGGATTGTAATACCTGAATAACTTTTATGCAATGGATTTTATTTATAGACATACATGCATGGAACTTATTTTATCGATATTCTCTTAGTTTGTCTTATGCTGCTATAACAGAATACCACAAACTGCAAATTTATAATAAACAGAAATTTATTTGGCTCACGGTTCTGAAGGCTTGGAAGTCCAAGATCATGGGGCTGACATCTGGAGTGGGCCTTTGTATGGCATCATCCTTGGTGGAAGTGGAAGGGCAAAAGAGGGCAAAAGTAAGAGAGCAAGGGGGGGCTGAACTCACTTTTATAACTAACCCACTCCTCTGATTACAACATTAATCCATTCGTAAGGGCAGAGCCCTTATGACCTAATCACCTCTTATTAGTCCCATGGCCCAGCACTGTTTCACTGGGGATTAAGTTTCCAACACATGAACTTTGGGGGACACATTCAAACCATAGTAAATGATAATTTTATCTCAAGTATTCAAAACACAACTGAAGTTACAATAAGAACACATACAGCTTATTAAGTTATAAATAATGTCAACACAGTTTTATAAATAAACTTACTGATTTGAAACAACATCTATAAAACACATACATATAGCTCTAAAAAAGAAAAAAATAATTGTATTTAGGAAATCAGAAATATGCAGGATTTTGCAACAACTTAGAGTGAATACTCAAGAATGCTGCATTGCCAACAACACTGATTAAAATGTCAAGTGGTAAATGGGTGTAATCAGTCTTCATTTTTTTCCTTTCTTCTAGTTGGTTTGTGTTTGGCTGAGGGCAATCATTGTCTGTATGTATGTGTGTCTTCACTGCTCTTTATTTTCTGCCAAAAAAGAATAAGCGTTCTATCCCCAAATTCTACCCAAGTGTCACAAAACGAACAAAGAAAATTACAAACAGGAAAGGTAAGCATTTTTCCCTGTTGCCCATCACTTTTTTAAGAATAAATCTTCTAGTCAGTCATGGTTTTTACAACTCCCCTACAGAGTACATAAAAATCACCTAAACGATTGTTTTTCAAATGCAAAGTCCTGGGAAACACTTCCTCTCCCAGATCCTAATTCAGTTCATCTGAAGTAAGGCCTAGAAGAGCACATATTTTAGAAGATATTCAGGTGATTCTGATGCAAGTTGTGTTGGACTACACTTTAATATAGTGTCCTAGAGTGATTAGGTAATTATAGCCTTGTAAAGGGAAAAATTGAAGTCAATCATTTATTCCTTTATTCAACAGACAGGGCAGGCACTTTGCTGGTCATTCAAGACACAGGACAAGTAAAACACTATCCTCAAGGAGTTTACATTCTAATGAATGAACTACCTGAAGCTCTGTCAGTTATCATGGCTTATTAGCTCCTCCCTCTGAATATGATATTCAATAATAGTGCTTGTTTCACTCATTTAATACTTCAAGGTTATGGAAGATGAATGTTTCCAGCATGCTAAAGCAATCTGACTCCATATTACTTCATAAGATCATTTTATATAAACCTTATTCATTTATGACTAAATCAGTCCCTAAATAACTCTGTACGTACAGACTTAAAAGAATATAGTTGTTTTCATAAATGAGAAGAGAGGCTGCATATTAAAAATTATGCTGAGGGCTGGCTGGTTAGCTCAGTTGGTTAAAACACAGTGTTATAACATCAAGGTCAAGGGTTCAGGGCCAGATGCCAAAAAAAAAGATGCTGAGATGAATACACATATAACAATACTCATATATCTGAAAACACACTTAGCTAGGCTGTTTTCTTTGATTTTGTTTGTTTTGTTTTTTTCATGTTTTGGGCCTCTGTAAGATATTACTCTTATTAAAATAAAGTTGATGTATAGGACGTCTCTGAAATGTTTGTTTAGGAAGCAGTTCAGCTATATATATATGCATATTACATAGTAATGTATATTATATATAATATATTTCATATAATATATGTACATATAAATAATTAAAGTACTACAAAGAGAAACATTAATTAACATCATATGCAACTAGGGTAGCAACTATTGGAGTAGACAGAATAAAGAAGTTAGTCAATACGTAACAAATATACGAAGATAAATTTGGAGTACTTGGCAGTGGAAATGTACTTGTTGCTTTGTATGACTCAAAACACTTTAATCTATAGAAATATATGCCTATTCAGAGATTATCTCTTTTTAATCAAATGATAAAAGCTCAACTCGTGAGTATTTACTAAGTTCTAATATTAATTTTACTGTAAAAGTTACAATAGACATATGAAACAAGTCCTTTCCCTCAGCGAAATTACGGTAATTCCTTATGGCACAATTAAAATGTACATGCATAAAGTTGATCTGTGAAGTAATGAAACTAAAGGAAATCCACCAGGAAGAAAATGTGGATCTCATATTTCAGGAACAGGCAAAAATGATAAATTAGTGACAAAAAACAACAAGCATCCACTACAAAGCTCGGGTTGCAGCCTGTGTATTACACTAATTTCTTTGTGTTTGGTTTCTAGGTTAGATTCTGAACAACAGTAGCAGGACATTTTGTGATTGGTAACATCATTTACTGAACACGTTCCATGTTCCAGGTGCTGTTCTAAACACTTCACATGTACTAATTAATTCATTTGTTCTTCATCGCAAATATATGAAGTAGGCACTATTATTTATTCCCATTTTACCTGTGGATAAATTGATGCATAGAGAAGTAGCTTACCCATTGTCACACAGTTAGTGAATGCCGGAGTTGGCATGTGCACCCAGGCAGTCTGACGCCAGTGTTCATGCCCTTAACTGCTTCACTGTACAGCCTCCCACCATATTTAGTTTTGTATCCTCCAATACCTAACATTATGCCTTATATATAGTAGTTATTCAACAGATAGTTGCTTAATGATTACAAACAAAACAAGTCGAGTTTTCAGAAACTGAGAAAACACTATTGTGGTAGAAGCCAAGAAAGGAACAACCACGTATTATGAAAAGTAGAAATATTCACAAAATGCCAATATATTGATAATATAGTAAACTACTATAAATCTGAAATGAGAAGAGCAATTGAATATTAAAAAAATTATGTTCACCTTAATAAAAAGAGATTAAAGAAAATTTTAAGGAAAAATATAATTTCCATTATCCAACTCTGGTAAATTCATATTAAAACCTCTTCCACTTCAATCATTTTGGGCAGCCCGGAGTGGTTGTAGGCACTCATAGTCACTGGTACTAGCCAAGTATCCTTATGGGGTGGGGATTTAAGCAAAAATTTCTTGATGGAACAGTTTATGGGACATATGAAATGCATATTATGAAGGAATGCACAGGTTATTTTTTCACTTCTACCTACTTCTTACACGTTGTTATTGTACATATTTTCTATAATACCAATAATGACATTCATTCACCCATTTAATCTAAAAGCATTTATTCAGCATCTACTATTTACGAGGCACTGTGCAGGGTGTGTGTGTATCTGAAAGGCCAAATACTCTAAGCACTACCTTTACAACTTACAGAATTGTTTTATGTACATACTCTTTGTTTATTCATGAAACAACCATGAGAAGCAAATTCCTTTGTTCATCGTTTGCTTTGTTCCTTTAAAAAAACTATTAGTTATCAATTTCTTTACAAACTAATTTACACTTCTATTTTATGAGATTTTTGAAGGAAAAACATGATTTACTACCCTTCGCAACCCTTCCTACACACACACACACTCATTCCTAGCACAGTTCCTGCTAATAGTAAGTAGTTAATATTACACTTAGAAAAAACCCAAAGTACCTATAATGTCCTAAAAAGTACCTACATATATTTGGTCCCTTCCTGTCCCTCCATCCTCTTCCAGTGTGCTTTCTTTATTTGCTATACTCCAGATATAGCCATCTTTTTCTGTTGCTTATTTATTTACTCATTCACTCATTTATTTAATGAACATTGAGTGTCTACCATTTGCCAAGTATTGGTAGCACATCAGTGAAAAAGACTTGTGAAATCTGTGCCCTCATGGAGCTTACATTTTATTAGAGAAGGACAGATAATAAATAAATATATATGTCAGTTGGTGATTAGTGCTAAAAGGAAAGCAATGCTATTTTATGTAGGAAGGCCAGGAAATGCATCTCTGAGCAGGTGACAGACATGCACAGACTTGAATGGAGTGAGGAGGAAAGCGATCTGGGAGGAAATGACAATAAAATGTAAAAGCTATAAGGTAGCAGCAGCATGCTTGGTGTATTTCAGGAATAGAAAGGAGGTCAAAGAAGTAGTGGAGTTGAGAGCCAGATCACAGATGGATTTGAAAAAAAGAGAGGAAAAACTGCAGGATTTTAACCTGGAGTTCCTTCTAATTTTAGAAGGAAGAACTCAAGAGTTCATTTGGGCACATGTCAACTTTGAGATGATGCCTATTAGACATCCAAGGTAGAAATATCAAATCAATAGTTGAACAAAAGTTTGGATTTCAGAAGATATATAGGACTAAAGATAAAAATGTATGTATCATTAGCATATATATGGCATTTAAATCCACATCCTGGATGAAATAACATAGGAAGTTATGTAGACAGAGAAGGAAGAAGGTCCATTGTCTCAGCCCTAGGGCACTCCAATATTTAGGTGTCAGAAAGATGACAAAGAATGACCAGCTAGTGATGTAGGAAGTGAAGATGAATACTGAGAGTATTCATGACACTAAAGGAGACAAGTATTTCAAAACGAGTGGGATCAACCTTTTCAAATGCTGCTGAAAGGCTGAATAAAATGAAGATCAAGAAATGACTCTTAGATTAGGCAACATGGTGGCCATTAGTGACTGTGACAGCAGTAGTTTCAGAAAAATGGAGGACACAAAAGCCTGATTGGAATAAAGTCAATGAGAATATTCAAGAAAAATAAAGACAGCTGATGTGGACAACTCTTTCTAGTTTTGCTGTAAGGGAATTGAGGAAAGCAAAAGTAAATGGTCTGGCTCCCTCAGATGTTCGGAATCTTGCCGAGCATGACCTAACCTGTTTGATGTAAATGTTAACTGCGCACATGTGCCCAGGTGTTCCTTGGCTATTGTCTGATGTAGATGTGTGTGGGCACCCAGGTGTTCCTGGGTTATCTAACTTAAGTATAAAGGACGAAAGGCTCTGGTCCACAGTACCCCCCATCCCTGGGATGCCCCAGTGTGGGTTAGGGGGGCCATGAGGGGGCTGCTACTGCTGCTGGAGGCTCTTGCTGCCAGCTATTGCTGCCAGGGGCCACTGAGACACCCCCAGGAGGCCACTAGGCCACCACTGCTGCTGGATCTGCTGTAAGCTGCTGCTGCTGAGGAGGCTGAAGTCTGAGCTCACATCCGAATTAAAGCATGTCAACCTTGCCAACAGCTCCCAGGATCTTTCCAATTACCTAGCTCACAACCTGCATATGAGGGATCTGTGACCCAGTCTGCATGGCTGTAGGGAAAATATAGGAAAATGGTCAGAGCTCCCTCATATGTTTAGAATCCTGCTGAACATTTGATGTAAATATGTAACTGTGCATGTGCACCAAAGTGTTACTTGGGTATTGTCTGTGGATGTGTGTGGGCACCCAGGTGTTCCTGGGTTGTCGGACTCTCACCCAGGTGTCCTGGTTTATCAGACTTAAGTATAAAGGATCCACAATGCCCTCTGCCCCTGGGATGCCCCTGGGGGAGCCATGAGGAGGCCACTACTGCTGCTGGAGGCTGCCAAGGCCCATGGGATGCCCCAAGAGGCCACCACCACTGCTGCTGCTACTGCTGCTTCTGCTGTTGGATCTGTAAGCTGTTGCTGTTGCTGAGGAAGCTGAGGACTGAGCTCGTGTTGTCTGCCAATGTATCCCAGGATGTTTCCCAATTACCTAGCTCGTAAGACTTGAAGTATAAAGTCTTTAAGTATAATGCCCCTGGAGGAGCCACAGGGAGGCCCATACTGCTTTTGGAGGCTGTTGCTGCAAGCTGTTGCTGCCAGTGACTCCAGGATGCCCCAAGAGGCCACCGCCACTGCTGCCAGACCTGTAAGCTGATGCTGCTGAAGAGGCTGAGGACTGAGCTCATGTCATCTGCCAATAGCTCCCAGGAGCCTTCCTAATTACCTAGCTTGTGGACCTGCATATGAGGGGTCTGGTGACCCAGCCAGGCATGTGAGGGGTCTGGTGACTCAGCCTGGCATGTAAGGGGTCTGTGACCCAGTTTGTACAATGGGTTTGAAGTGTGTCTGTGGGCACTAACCCACAGCCCTGACAATACAAATGAAAATCTTAGTGTAACTAAAATAATGAAACATTTTGGCTTTAGTTATGAATTGCTTTAACAATACAATTGGGTACAACAGCAGGAGTCTGACAATAGCCCCAGTCAGACAATTGGCATAGTCACATGGCAATACAGTTAGCGGAGCTATTGCTGTAGCAATACACCTAACAATACAATTGGCTATGTTGGCAGGATTCCAACAGTTTCCCTAGCCAGACAATGGTATATGAGGGGTCTGTGACCTAGTCTGCACAGAATGGGTTTGAAGGGTCTGTGACCCAGCCTAACAATGGGTTTGAAGGGTCTGTGAGCCCTAGCCCAACACCCACTTTATGTGAATGTGTTATGGCAGAAATCGTCAAAGGAAATGCATACGCTCAGAGAGAAGGAGAAGTCAGATGATTTATTATACTGGCAGTCTCAGGGGAACTACTGTTCCCAAAGTCCTGGGCCCCGAATGCAGAGATAACTGGAGTTATATACTTTTCTTGAGCAATCAAGCAAGCTTTTCTATTGGCTCTCTGTCTGAATCCAGGCAGAGTCACCCAAATTGAGGTCTTCACCAGGTGGTCAAATGTGGGTAAGGGGCTTTGGGTAGGGGGCTTCAACAGGTGGGCAAACTGGGTTATGGAGATGGAAAATGTGGTCAGTGCAGGGGCTTTCTGCAGTGCAGGTTAGAGGGCAACTCCGTCTCTCATCCATGCAGGAAATGCTGACAGGCTGAAGTTAGTTCAGTCTCTCACCCATACAGGAAGAGCAAGAACTGACAGGATGGCTAACCGCAAAGTCACAGAGCTTAGAGCTGCATTTAGTTGTCAATGCTGTTAACTCTTAACATAACTTTACACATTTCTTACAAGCAAGCATATTTTTTAACTAAAACTTAAATAAGGACTAAAACAAGGGGAGGACAAGGAATTTAGCCACTTCAAATGGACATTAATATAAAGGTAATTCTGGACATCACAGTGGTGTGTTTTTCTCCACTCACTTTCAGGTGCTCTCTTGCAGATTAGCATAGAGGTGGTGCTAAATTAAGCCAGCCTTGAAGTTTTTCCAGGTGAGCAAAATGAAAGGCAGGTGAGGGGCATAGATGCCAAGGGTGTTTGCCAATTAGTGATCAAATTGTGTGATACTACCTTCTGTAATAGGTAGGCACTGAAAAATGATTGGTTTAATACAATAAAAGTTTCTTTATTGATTTGAAGTCCACAGCAGGTGTCCTTAATGAGTGGAAACCATCTGCTAGATAGTAAACCCATGAGAGTAAAGACCTTTCTAAGTTTTAACACTGTTCTAATCCCAGATCCTCTATCAGCACCCTGAACACAGCAGGTTTTCAATGAGAATAGGAAACCTGACTACAGATAATCTTCATTTTAAGTAAACTAAAAGAGGGCAGTATGGATTTACAAAAATGATAGATTACAGCATCAATTTTTGCTTTACAGCAAGATTGCCCACATCTTTTAATTCTAATCTTTTCATTGGGTACTTGAGCATTTAGATGTGAGGTTTTCATGTATATGTTTGTCAGGCTAGGGCTCAGACCCTTCAAACCCATTGTACAGACCAGGTCACAGACCCCTCTCATGCAGGTCCACAAGCTAGGTAATAGGGAAAAGATCTTGGGAGCTGTGGGTAAAAATTAATAGATTTTATTCAGATGCAACCTCAGGTAGCTAGCAGCAGCTGCCCTAGTGGCCTCCTGGGGCATCCTGAGGGCCCTGGCAGCAACAGCTTGCAGCAACAACCCCTAGCAGCAGTAGTGGCCTCCCCGTAGGGCAGGGGGCACTATGGATCAGAGCCATTCATCCTTTATACTCAAGTCTGATAACCCAGAAACACCTAGGTGTGAGTCAGACAACTCAGGAACACCTGGGTGCCCACGCACATCTACTTCAAATGCTCAGCAAGATTCTGAACCTCTGGAGGGAGCCTGACATTTATATTTCATTTTTCCTTACAAAGTTCTAACAACATATTACACTAGGCAGTACATATTGGAAAACTTCTCAAAACCACAGTTTCTACAGCTACATTACAAGGCTAATCTCAGTATTGAGAGGCAGAGACAAGAATCAAAACTGAAAATCAAGAATCTTGTATAATACCCGGCACATAATTGAACAGGAGAAACTCATTGTTTAAGTTGGCAAAAATAAAATCACAAATTAAAACATCTGTATGTAAATGAGAAGTATTATTTGCTTTTGAAGTCATATCAGTTCAAGAACTAAATATAAAACCATTGTGAATTTTAAAGCCAACCAGAGATAAGATAGTACTTAGGGGAGAGTAGATATAGGGGTATTGGAAAGAAAACATGTACTCCTTGTGCCAGATGCTACCTTTTTATCAGGATTTTATCCCTCTGCCTTTAGGAAGGCACATACCTAGTGCTATTTCTGAGACCAATTGCTTATTCTTCATATCAGGGGGCAAAGCTTCTGATTCTCTTTCATCAGGAGAATAGCAAAGATATTCAAAGGATCTGATTAAATTGACCATTTCAGTTTCTCTGTTTAAAGTCCAGGTGATCTCACACAGATTAATATGGGATTTATTTCTTTGAGGTTTGAAAAACTGTACACATCAGATAGGTTTATTTAACTGCAAGTAATAGAAGCAAAAACACTAAACGTATGGAGGAGGGAGGGGAATAAATAGTTATTTTAAAGCATATGGAGATAGTTCAGAGACTGGAAGAAAAAACAGGCCTTGGAAAGAACAAAAAACATGGCAGCTCTGAGGATCTAGGTAGCAGTAACTCCTCTTTTTTTTTTTTTTTCTTTTTCTAAAGTTCCTTGAATTTAAACCATTAGTGCACTTACATTTTAGAGAATAAATGTGGTTACATGTTACTCTGTTTCAACAACTACCCTTAATTACTGAAAACATTAGAGTGCCTTACTTTAACATGTCTGAACAGTTTATTGCTCCTTTCACATGAATATTTATCATTTACTTGTAGTCATGTACAGATATGGATATTTGATCAGCATAACACCTACCATGAACACTAATGTAGTGGGAATGAATGACACCTAAGTGAGTTAACACTAAAAGACCTACAACAGAAAGCCATAGAACAATGCTAATTTAAGGCAGTGAAACAGACAATATTTGGAATGCCTTGCTGGGAATGTGTCAGGGGATTTGAGTAGCTCGTTATTTGTGTAACTTCAGAGTCTACATTGCTAAAAAGAATATCTGCCTAAAATATGCATAACTAGTTTCTTTCCTTTGACTATCATCTAATCACTCCAGTAGTTTTGAAACGGTATCAAAATCATTCCCAGGAATACATTTTCTGATGCAGAAGAACAAGTAGCATTCTATTTTCATAATCAAGCAACTTTTTCCATGCTACCCAATGCAATCCCAAAGCTGATTGGCTTATGCTCTAATTATAGTCTTGCACGCTTTCTCTATACATGTATGCTAGGCCTTGAGCAAAACATTGTATATGCTGTCACAGGGAAGGTTTATTGGACTGAATAATTAACTGTATTCTCAGAGCGTTATCAGCCTCAGTTTCACCTCTTAAATTGAAAGTGTTTATATATATTTCCATGCTGTTTTCTTTGCTTGATTGTTTTCAAAGAAATGTTTCATGTGGGTGACTAATTTAATATTTCCCTAAGGCATTCTGTTGATTTATAGCTGAAGATTGAATTTCATAAATGTGCATTGAGAATCCTGCATAAGAATAGTAGCACTTTGGAAAACTTACCTGACAGTGACTGAAACCTACACAGAAGACACAGGAGACCATTACCTCCTGTTCACTGTACATTCTTAGAGATTTGATCTGCATGCCATCGCTGTGTAAAGGAGATTTGCTTCGAACCAGTAAGTATCGAAAAGGATAGCTCTGTAATCTCACTGATGGTTTTTGAGTAGGACAACAAATTAGATAGGTCGAACCACTTGTTTGCTGTTAAAACTTATTTAGTTGCTTCAGAAGTTTCATTTTCAAAATTACAGTTGTAGAATTTGTTTCAGTCATGTGTTAGATAAAGTTTAGATATTTAAAGAAGTACATAGATATTTGTTGAAAACTAGGTATTGTTTTGAAAAGGGTTGTGACCATAAGAGACACTGAAATGTGTTTTGTTTTGTTTTACATACAAATTTATCCTGCTGAGGAACCATCCTGAAGCAACTCCTAAAAATAAACTTGGATGTCGTGCTCACACAGATCTAAACAGCTCAGTCCCTATCCCTAGTGAGGTTAGCAAGTTATAGACTTTCCTGTACTGCCTCTCAGCCTGAATCCCATCATAAAAATATGTTAATAAACAACTTTCAGGAATAAAAACTAAAGTAACAACACTCCTGTACTTTTCCCATAGCATCCTTTCATAACTTCACTTCCCTTATCACTTGAACTCCCTTTGGGAAACTATAAAAAGCACACAAAGAAATTGATCTCTGTGAACCTGAAGGACAGTGTCATCCTGCTCTCCTTGTAACTGGGCCGTTAAAAGCACGGATTACAAAACATAGAGTTTTGATATAGACTATCATGAAGGATTGTTTGTTTGTTTGCTTGTTTTATTTTTTGCTCCTTTTAATCCCTAATTTCCCTGAAGGGATTTTGTACCGGATAAGCAATTTGCAATTGGTAGTGCAGTGAAGGCATAATTACTACCCCTGGACTGTTCTTAAATAAGAAAACAAACACTACCTTTTAAATGGCATTTGATATGAAAATATCTCAGTCACTTCCTATAAATTTTAGTGGCTATTGAAACATTGTTACAATATCTAATGAATGTATTATACATCTTTTAAACCTCTGTTATGGCAGTTTTCAGTGTTCTGTTTTTTTCTCCAAAATGCACCACAAAATATGTAGTAATGGAGTTTGGACTGTCAGCATCAGCAGAGTTTGTTGCTCACAGATACAACAAATGTACTGTAGCTTTACTGAAAAATTGATGCCATTTATTTTCATCCATTGCTCCATCTAGCAACCTTGTGAGGAAAATTACATTGCCCATTACAGTGCTATTTGGCATTTCCACAGAGAAGGAAGAATTACCACTAATTAGTATTTCACGATAAAAGTGAGTAATGTCTTCAATATTATGCAATATCTTATTCTGCAGAAACCACTAGAAAGAACTTTTTGATGGAGATTTGAATATTTATGAGTAATGTGGCTGTCTGAATTTCTAGAAATATCTGAAATAAGTAATCAATTAACAAGGTGCTGTCTCAATCTTTATATTGTAAAAATCCAGAGTGAAATTGTGTCTATGATCTGAAATAAAGATTACCTGAACACACCACCGTCTACCTAAACACATACTCACATTTAAAGGTGCTTAATGATGGAGAGCAAGATGGCGACGGTTCTGGAGCGGGCGTGCCAGAGGACAGAGCGAGCCTGAGAAGTATGTGCTGTGCTGCCAGAGTACTATTTGCATTTCCAAGAGCAACAAAAAACAAATAAATCACTGATCAACTAATCTACAATGAAAAAAAGCAACTACAGTCTCGAGGTTTTAGGGCCGATGCAAAAGAAGATTCCTGAGAGCGCCCCTACTGTGCCGGGAGACCGAGCAGCCCAAGGCAACAAAGGCCAGGAAAGACGGCAGCGGTGACGCAAAAGACGGAGAGGAAGGTGTGGGACCGGCCCAGCTCTGGGAGCTTTGTGAGTGACCCCCAGCCCAGCCCCGCTTGGGGGGCAAAGGCCCGCCCGGCCCCCGCTTACCACACCAGGCTAGGCGCCTTCATCAGCGCTGCCTCCATTTTCTCCGGGGGGGGGCGGAGCCGGCCGGCTCAC
>NW_007726384.1:649527-650634 GCF_000696425.1 Galeopterus variegatus | reverse complement strand
GCGAGCCTGAGAAGTATGTGCTGTGCTGCCAGAGTACTATTTGCATTTCCAAGAGCAACAAAAAACAAATAAATCACTGATCAACTAATCTACAATGAAAAAAAGCAACTACAGTCTCGAGGTTTTAGGGCCGATGCAAAAGAAGATTCCTGAGAGCGCCCCTACTGTGCCGGGAGACCGAGCAGCCCAAGGCAACAAAGGCCAGGAAAGACGGCAGCTGCGACACAGAGATGGAGAGGAAGGCGTGGGACTGGCCCAGCTCTGGGAGCTTTGTGAGTGACCCCCAGCCAAGGCACGCCCGGCCCCCGCTTACCACACCAGGCTAGGTGCCTTCATCAGCGCTGCCTCCATTTTCTTTGGGGGGAGGGGCAGAGCCAGCTGGCTCAGATCGGGCAAGCCAGCCATCTTCGCTTGGCGCGGCTCCTCACTGAGCCGTGCCACTTGTGTGCCTAAGCGCGGGGCCCCCCGGGGCCTGTGGACCGGCCACCAATCCCACTCCACCCGCAGATCTCTGGCGGGGTTGGTGGCATGGGGAGCCCCTGGCCAGCGACAGGAGGGCAGGGAAGAGGATCCCAGCCAGACTGTCACTCCACCACACCTGGGGCTTCGGCCCCAGGTAAACTCCCTGCTTCCGGGAGGCAGATACCATCTCTGTGGCCTTCAGTTCGGAAAAACCCCAGACTGATTTCTGCTTGGGAGAGGGGTGACTGGGGTGCCCACGAGCCCGTTTGATCCTGCCGGAGAGCTGACGACCTGAGGGCACCGAGCTGGCTCATGCTGGGGGGATTCAAAGAGGAACTGTGTCCTGTGGGATCCTCCCCCAGGGGGCTCGCACCCTGGTGTGGGAGATAACTCAACCACACAGGGGGCCGCAATAAAGGGGGGAAGGTGGGAAGCCCAGAGAGGACCTTGACCTGGGCCACAGGAATGCCCACAGTGTCCATGGTGGAGGCCTGAGACCCCTTCAGGGCCAGGCGGGGCTGAGAGACAAGGATTGCAGAAGACACGCTCCAGCGCTGTACTGAGCGCACAGAGAGGGGAGGGGCCCAGCAAAGGAGGAGGAGTCTCGGAAAAAAAGATGCACCCTCCGGGAGGCCCCATCGTGTG